>NC_056432.1:34005945-34240945 GCF_018296145.1 Oncorhynchus tshawytscha
TACGGTCATATATGTTAATGCGTTTAATATATTATTATTACAGTCTTACCGTTTTTCATTCTAGGAGTGGACACATTGTTTGCAGAGTGCACAACCTATGCTAAACTTGTGAGGAAAACATTTTGGTTTATTTCATTCCCATTTACCAGTTGTCAATTTATTAATTGTCTTTTGTTTGGAGCGCTCCTGTCAATCTTGAGTTGGAACACGCACTTGATTACGCATAGAACTAGGCCTAGGCTACCTGGGCTACCTGTAGGCTCATAAATGTGCCCATTTGGGGATCTGATACTATTTCGGATTGTCTTAACTCACCATTACTTAAATAAATAAATAAATAAATATTTATTTATTTAAACTTTATTTAACTAGGCAAGTCAGTTAAGAACAAATTCTTATTTACAATGACAGCCTATCCCGGCCAAACCATAACCCGGACGACGCTGGGCCAATTGTGTGCCGCCCTATGGGACTCCAAATCACGGCCAGTTGTGATACAGCCTGGAATTGAACCAGGGTCTGTAGTGACACCTCTACTACTGAGTGCCTTAGACCGCTGCACCACTCAGGAGCCTGTGAAACTGTGGAACTTCTCACAGCAATTTTTTCATCGCCTCTAAAAGCAAGTCTGTTTTTACATCCATTGAGAATGACAATAGTTCCTTAACGTAGCCTATTTGAAAAATATTTCCATCTCTCTCCCTTTCGATTACCAGTCAGCATGAAAGGGGAAACAATGTTATGCTCTGATGATGGAAATGTCATAAAAAAAGGCTACCTGATTACTTCTTATCCTTGCGCAAATAGCCTACAGCTATGTCGGTCTGTCTGGAGCTCACTGGTGCAGGAAACTGAGGGCCCAGAATATTTTATACAATGTTGCCAGTTTGCTAGCACCAGCTTCAGGCAGGACCCAAGTTAATAGTTGATACAATGTTTCAAGTTCGTTTCAGGCAGACCATGCATAGCCAATGTGATTTATAGGATATTTATTTTTATCAGGATATTTTCTACCTGGCTGGCTGCAATGTTTTTATTTATTGGCTTTATGTAAGCTATTTTTACATATTGGCAATGGAAATAAAATGTACTTTTACATTTATCATTTTCATTTAGATGGATTAACCACAGGACATTGATTTTGAGATATGACAACTTTATTGTAAATTAAATGAAACTATTCCACAACAATGTGCATATGAAAATCATAACTGGCATGCAGATTAGTAGGAATGGTACGATAACTTGGCACTCCAAATGGAAAAGGTTGCCGACCGCTGGTGTGGTCTATTACCGGCAACTTCAGGAGCATAACGGCAGAATCTGCCAAGGCCAGCAGCAGCGGGAGGAGGAGGAGGGTCTGGACGGGAACAGGTTTTTTTTCTTCTGGTTTTAATTGCAGTTCTTTAATAAAGCATCAGGCAAAGTAGCCTACATATAGTTGATTTTATTCAAACATAGGGTGTGTCTACATATAGTCAAATACACATTTAAAAATGTTGACCAATCAATTGGTCAAAAGAACAGACGACTCTCGGTCGTAACAGGGAAAGTCATGTAAGCATGTCCAGAGCCTGAGCTGGGATGTGTATAAACACTTCCTTTGTCGTTTCTCTCTCTCGCCTGAGGGAGGTGGAGGTGGAGGTGGAGGGGTCTCCTGCTTTTTGAAGTTGTTGTTCTTTCTCTGGAGCCAGTCTGACTCGTCAGATTTTGTGTGGCGTGGTTTATTGAGACGCATTGTTGAGAGTTCACAGGTCGTAGCTTTTTGCTTTCTCCTCTCTCTCTCTCGCTGCAGGCCTAGTGGGCAACTACTCCCCCCACAGACCCCCTCTCAGTGTAGTTGGAGGCAGATAGGGAGGTGGGGTCACGGTGCACAGTGTGAGGTGGAGTGCGTGGAAGAGGTGTGCGTGTATTTGTGTGTGCAGGAAGATGATGCTGATTCTGGTGATGGTGTGGTGAATAGGCTCCTGGGAAACGAAGCAGCAGTGCTGTGATGTCATCGTGGCTCTGGGGAGAGGAGCGCTGGAGGGCGGCCCGACCTCTGAGCCCTGAGAGAGAGAAGGGTGGGGTGGGGGAGTGAGAGAGTGAGGAATGGAAATTGGAGGGTGAGGGAGAGACAATGAGGGGGAGAGTGGGGGATGGAAAGGGAGAGAGCTATGAAGAGAGAAAGTGGGAGGGAGATGGAGGGGGGGCTGGACAGAGGCAGCATGAATCTGAGTCACAGAAAGAGGGAAGGAATGGAAGGAAGAGAGGAATCCATCTTGCCTATTCCTTCTTCATCCTGCCTCCTCTAAATCTTACTGGTAACAACACCACACACAGTCTAACTACATAACTTCATAGAGAGAAACACAATTACTAATCGTTAGAAAACTCCACAATTTCAGCTTCTTCTATTACTTTCAGTAAATGCATCAATTAAGTACAGGCATGCATGTGGTGAGCAAAATAATTGGCACAAATTTGTCCATGTTCTTCTTCTGGATGTAATCTGTGGGTTGTAATTAGCCAGGGTCACTTTCAATTAACGGTGATTGTGAGATCCAATCAGAACCAATCTACCACACAGACACTGTAGCTACTTTACACAGCTCAATTAACAGAGATAGGGAGACCATTAGGGTCGGCGTTATTGAAAAAGGAAAACACCTTGATTTGATGCGGTTCATCATTTGTTTCAATCGTCTGACTTTGAGGCTGATGAAGATGTAATCAAGCATATTTGTGGTAATTCTTTTCAGATAGCTAATTACTGTTCGGGAGATAGATGGATAGAGAGAGTTGAGTCAGTTCTTTAAAGATACTTCCTGTGCTCAGCTCATTCCATGGTGTCATGGCTTTGGTCTCCATCTGTATTACTATACTATTGTATTATCTGTGTGTCTGTGTGTGTACTTTGTGTGTGTGTGTGTGTGTGCTTGCATGCGCAACTGTGTGTGTGAGTGTATACATTATGTGTCTGACGTCAGCCGGTATTCCAGGAACTCCAGGGAAAAGTGAGGGAAGAAAGAGTGATGAATGAAGAGTCCTGCTGTATTGATTTCATCTTCAGTCTGGGTGTTTCAGCCAGGGCAACAACGTTTACAGTTCTGCTAAGTGCTTTTTAAATTGCCTTCTCCATGCTAAATGAGCAAATTTCATTCGAGGAGGGACACGGAGTCATCAAAACAAGCTATTTTTACATTATTTCGATCATTTCGGAAATGGACCAATTAGAAGCTAACTCACAGAATATTGCTTTTCTGTCTTTCAAACAAGGTTATAATAGTTTTGGAATTTTATTTTTTATTTCAAATTCAGTTTAGTTTCAGTTCATTTACACACTGTATTTGCTCGTTTCGATTTATTTTTAGTTGTATAAAACTATTTCTATTTAGTTTTTATATTTTTATTTTCACTTTTAGGGGTGGAAAGCATGCGTGGGAGGAGTCATTTCTGTTGTATAGATTTTTGGGATGTCACTACTTTCAACTGGGGGGCAGTAATACATAAGGTGATGGATTAAGTTTAAATGATTAAGTCAGTCTCATTGTGACTTGGATTTAAAAAAAATAGCTCTGAGACTGGAGCAAAAATAAGGATGAAGGAAACTTTCTCACGCCCATGTTTACACCAATCCAATGCTTTTTAACTTTAGTAGTACATGTAAGAATCGAGTTAGCTATGTAGCTATTTTTCCCTGTTAGCTAGTGATAGTGATCAGATTATCTATATATTGACAAGATACTGGACTGACCGCTCTAACAATGGGAATAAATGTCCAGAAAGGCAGAAGGCAGGCGGGAGAGGGCAGGATCTGGAGGGGACATTCTAGCCAATGACAGGGCAGATACGCGTGTGAACAACAGGAACAACGCTGATATAACAGTTTTTCCTCAAAGTTGCTGGAATGCCAACCTACACTGAGTGTACAAAACATTAGGAACACCTTCCTAATGTTTAGTTGCTCCCCGTTATGCCCTCAGAACAGCCTCAGTTCGTTGGGGCATGGACTTTACAAGGTATCGAAAGCGTTCCACTGGGTTTCTGGCCCATTTTGACTCCAATGCTTCCCACAGTTGTGTCAAGTTGGCTGGGAGTGGATCTCTAGCTCGTTCCATCTCCTCCCACAGATGCTCAATTGGATTGAGATCTGGTGACTGGGCAGGCCACTGCAGTAAGCTGAATTCACTGTTATGTTTTCGTTTACTATAATAATCTTGCTTTTAAGAATAAGACTTCTATCCACGCAGGTCAGTGAGATTGTTCCTGATGATTCTGTGAGAGGTTGGAAGGTAACAAAGAAGCGGGATGATTCTCAGTGTTATGTGGTGACACTATAATGCTGTGCCAATGTTCTCCCATAACTGGTCCACAACAGTCATACAGTCAAAACTCTCATATGCAGATAACATCTATGCTGGCTAGGTAGCATACAGGTTTTTAGCAAATGTTTGAAAAAGGCCCCTTCACAAAAGATATTGTGTCAAATCCAGTCATCATATTAGTTTGATCTCTGGATTGGGCCTGAAAGAGAACCATGTAGCATCACTCACCTCTAGTTTCTGACCCATTTTCTAACATTTAATCCAGCTCTTTTTAGAGCCGTGATAAGTACTAGTCTCGTTTGTAGCTGTGTCTCCAATCTCCATCATGCAGAGTACCACTATAAGCCTAGCAAGCCAGGCCAGGCTATGTAGACACCACTAAACTCTACCCTACTTCTTGCCAGCTAATCTTGCCTCCTTGTCCAGCTCTTATAGGCACCACTTATCTAGCTGTCTTCTATCCCATTTCTTATCAAGTTAATCCCCCTACCTTTTTGAAACAATGGTCTATTCTTGTTCTGCTTTATTGATATCACACTATTATCAGAACTAATTTCTTTGTGATCACGGGGAGTTGAACACAAACATGAGCAAATTAAACAGGATGGAAAGAGAATCATGCCAGCATGAAATTGCTTGTAAGACCTGTAAAAGCAACTCAAGCATGTTAACAAAGCCCCCACCACACACACACAACTTTGGGTAGAAACTGACATTTAAACACTGGTTTTCTTATTGGAGAATTGCATATTTTACAAAGGCTGTGTGTGTGTGTGTGTGTGTGTGTGTGTGTGTGTGTGTGTGTGTGTGTGAGGATGTATGTACAGTACAATATAAAGAGTTCCTCAGCTGTTGGTTGTTTTGTGCGTGTGCTTTATAAATTCAACTGTGTGTGTATGTCAAATCAAATTTGATTCGTCACATGCTTCCTTAAACAACAGGTGTAGACTAACAGTGAAATCCTTGCTCACATACATACATTTCCCAACAATGCAGATACAAATAATAGAAAAGTAAAACACGTAATAATAAAAGTAATAGTATTGTGTGTTTGTGTGAATAGAGTGCTCATCCAGCATGAAAGGCTGTTTCTCAGTCAGACAAGAACAAGTGCCAATCAGGGTTGTAACTAGAAGGAGTACAGCTAAGACAGGAAGGGGATTTTTGTAGCAGGTTAGGAGAGCATGTTTGCTAACCCTAACCCTTTTACTAACCTTAACCTAAGTCTCCTAACCGTATACGTTAATTATCCTAACCTGCTGTGTAAATTCTCCTAACCTGCTACGAAAAAGTCATATCCATTCTAAGCTTTTCTCCCTTTAGTCTGTACTGCCAATCAGGCTTCAGGCTGCTAGGCTAGGTGCTGCGGTGGGGTGGGGAACCTGCCTGTGGTATCAGGCAGGCTCCCGAGTGGCGCAGCAGTCTAAGGCACTGCGTCTCAGTGCAAGAGGCGTCACTACAGTCCCTGGTTTGAATCCAGGCTGTATTACATCCGGCCGTGATTGGGAGTCTCATAGGTAGGTGCACAATTGGCCCAGCGTCTTCCGGGTTTGTCTGGGGTAGGCCGTCATTATAAATAAGAATTTGTTCTTAACTAACTTGCCTAGTTAAATTAAGGTTAAATTAAATACTTTTTTTTAATCACTGGGGGATGTTAGCTCTGACACTGTGCTGTTAGGGAGGAGAGCAGATCAAGCACAAAGCAACCTCTGACGAAGCGATCTCTCTCGAAGTACAAGAACTCACACATACAGACACACTAATTTACTCGTGCATAGACAGACACACAGGCCAGGAATGATACATACACACACACGCATGCATACATATTCAACCAACTCCAATACCTGCTCAAGCCCCACACCTCCTTTCTACCCCCCCTCCACCGATCTCTACACACTCTTTCTCCCCCATTCCTCCCCTACACCCATGCACGCACACACAGACCGGTATTTTTGAGGGCCTCTGCCAGGGATCCAGGGAAAGTAGGGTGTGGTAGCTGAACACAAGGGACTGCTCTGTTTAACTGGAAACACCCATGTCCTGATATGACCCTGTCCCCTACACGCACGCACGCAGACACACACACACACACACACAGTGACACTACTCTCCACACTCCACCCACAAGCAAACAGTCAATGAGTCATTCCTCATGAAACCCAGAGAAAACAAATACCATAGAATAGGCCTTTGGAGAAAGTATTGTTGACATAGATACAAATGTTAAATGTAAAAGCATAATTGAGAAATAATTGATTAAAGTTGGCATTTATGACGTTTTGGCCTTACTCAGGCCTCCTTTAAGCAAAAATTGATGTCATATGAAGCTACCGTTTGCTCTGTGATATGAGTAGTATTTTGATTTCAATAAAAAATATAACAATGAATATTGAAAATATTGAACATAAAATACACTACAGGAATATCAAAGGGGGATCTCTGCTAGTTTTAAAATTATGGCCCGACTTTTGAGAATTTGGTATAGTAGGCAATGTACAGTAACCAATCACAGCCTTTCTTTTACTTATCATTGCACATCCTGCAAATCACCAGAAGATGGCAACCATTTTGAATCCATTTTCACATTCACTCTGTTGGTAATGCTTACAAATTGGATCATAACTCTACTGGCAGAGATCCCATTCTGGAACATGTATATTCCCCTATAATATATTATGTTCAACAATATATGGAAACATTTGCCAAATATAAAATGAAGTCAATATTCATGTTCATATTTTTCAATATTCATACATTTATGTAAACAAAAAGTTATTGAAATCCAAAATAATACTCATATTACAGACCAAGCAGTAAAGCTTCATATGACACCAATGTTTGCTTTGTAACACCTACAGATGAAACACTATGGAGTCTTTAAGGAGGCCTGGGTAAGGCCAAAATGTCATAAATATGCAAACGTTATCAATTATTTCTCAATAATGCTTTTAGATAAAAATGTAGAATATATATCAACAATCCTTCCTTCAAATGATTATTTTATGAATGACATTTTGTGAAAATCCCTCAAATAATAGTCTTTTTATGTCTGGGTTTCGTGAGGAATCCCTCCAATAACTCTCAATGTCTGTGTGTGTGCCTGCATTTTCCTGCCTGTTAGTACAAGCCTACCAGAGTGCATTTCTGTGGCTGTGATGGCCTCATCACCTTATTACATTCCCCAATCATGCCATCACAGGGTACTTACCAGGACACAATGTATTTAGAAAGAACACACTCATACAAGTAACTGCCTCAATAGAGGAAACAACAAGTTAATCTGTCTTAATAGGGCGATGGGCCACCACAAGCCAGAACACCTCCAGTGCGCCTTGGCATAGATTATATCATCTGGAAATCTATTGCAGGGATGTGACACCATTCTTTCACAAGAAATTCCATAATTAGTTTTTATTTTTTTAAATTATTATTATTATTGTTTTTTTTATTATTGATTTTTAAAAGATGCAATCTACCTGCAGTGAAGCCGCTCAACATTTACATTACATTCAGTCATCTAGCAGACACTCCCATCCAGAGGGACCCACAGGAGCAAAAAGTGTCAAGCGCCCCACCCAAGGGCACAAGGACAGATCCCCCCCCCCCACCCAAGGGCACAAGGACAGATCCCCCACCCAGGCGAAAAGGGGACCCGAACCAGCGACCTCTCGGCCATCGGCCCAAGCTCCCCAACCGTCAGCGTCGCCCTTCAACCCAACCAAAACCCACCACCGACCCAGTGTACCAACAAACGGAACGAAAGAGAAAAAATACAAAAATAAAGGAAAACAGCAAAAAACAACAGTGTAAAAAAATAAAAAGACATCAAGGACAACAAAAATCAAAACAGCAAGGCCTACTTATGCGTTTGTGTGCATGTGTGGCACTATTTATATGCGTGTGTACGTTTGAATGCGCGCGTGTGTGTGTATGCATGTGTACGCGCGTACAATTTGGTTTTGTTGATGGTGGGGGAAAACACTGTCTCAGGTGCCGCTCCTGAATCTCCCATAATTTTTCTATTGGGTTGAGATATGGTGACTGAGACGGCCATGGCATATGGTTTACATCATTTTCATGCTCGTCAAACCATTCAATGACGACTCGTGCCCTGTGGATGGGGGTATTGTCATGGTAGCCAAAATAAAGGCATGCAAAGCATTTTTATACATGACTGGATGTTAATTGCTTAATTAACACCGGAACCACACCTGTGTAGAAGCATCTGCTTTCAATATACTTTGTATCCCTCGTTTACTCAAATGTTTCCATTATTTTGGCAGTTACACTGTGTGTGCATACGGTATACACAAACCTAGAGATTTTTTCAGTTTGTAACATTTGATTCTATTAAGCTGCTTTTACATATATTTTTCTGAGCAGGATCAATGTGTGGTTGTGTGTGTATACATTTTGCATTTATCACATAAGCACATTAATAGGACATACTCTCTTGCATCTCCTGGCTCAGCGCATTGTGGGTGCCAAGCTGATTGGTTGACCAATGGGGGGGTGGAGGAGATGGTTGTGTGGGGGATCGAAGGGACCCCCAGGCTGTTTCCAGGCAACAGAGCCCTTCTCTCCTCCAGTCTCCTCGACTCTCCTGTTTTTAAGCCAAGCTGAGGAGCAGTGTGAGTGACTCACAAGAGAGAGAGAGATTTGTTGATGGTGGGGGAGCAGATATGGAGCTGTTTTTACCAGTTTAGTCAGAATGAAAATGAGAATGTGATTGTCTTATGACAGTCGTGCTAACATTGAGAACAGTTCACAGACCATAGCAGAGAGATGTCACCTGAAGAGCTGATAGCTTGTGTTAGCAGCTGATTTGTAAAACCACTGTCTACAACTTCCTGAATTTCATATCATGTTAAACTATAACATCTCTCTACAATAATTACTTTTTGCTTGCTTACTGTTTTCTCTCCGTCTGTCTTTCACCTACTCTAACAGGGTAGTCAGCTTATTGTAACAATGTCTATCTTCAGAGAAGTCACCTCTCATCTCTCTTTCCCTCCCTCCTCCCTCTATCTATCTTCTCTCTCTCTCTCTCTTGCTCGCTCTCTTCTCGCTCTCTCCATCTCCCTCTGTGGTCTCTTGCACTATCATGCTTGTAGTCTAGCAGTCCCCAGGAGTGTGTGTTCCGCTGCTGTGTCATGTCACACATGTTTGGCCATGTCGGCGAGGCGTGTTTGCACTCAGCTGCTCAGTGGTGGGCTGGGGTGGACAGGGCCATGTGAGGAGGGGAGTACATGGGCAGGGTGAGAGTGAGGGCAGTGGGGTGGACAGGGCCATGTGAGGGGGAGTACATGGGCAGGGTGAGAGTGAGGGCAGTGGGGTGGACAGGGCCATGTGAGGAGGGGAGTACATGGGCAGGGTGAGGACTGAGGGCAGTGGGGTGGACAGGGCCATGTGAGGAGGGGAGTACATGGGCAGGGTGAGGACTGAGGGCAGTGGGGTGGACAGGGCCATGTGAGGAGGGGAGTACATGGGCAGGGTGAGGACTGAGGGCAGTGGGGTGGACAGGGCCATGTGAGGAGGGGAGTACATGGGCAGGGTGAGGACTGAGGGCAGTGGGGTGGACAGGGCCATGTGAGGAGGGGAGTACATGGGCAGGGTGAGAGTGAGGGCAGTGGGGTGGACAGGGCCATGTGAGGGTACATGGGCAGGGTGAGTACATGGGCAGGGTGAGGACTGAGGGGGGCAGTGGACAGGGGGGTGGAGTACAGGGCATGAGGGCAGTGGGGTGGACAGGGCCATGTGAGGGGGGTACATGGGCAGGGTGAGAGTGAGGGCAGTGGACAGGGCCATGTGAGGAGGGGAGTACATGGGCAGGGTGAGAGTGAGGGCAGTGGGGTGGACAGGGCCATGTGAGGAGGGGAGTACATGGGCAGGGTGAGAGTGAGGGCAGTGGGGTGGACAGGGCCATGTGAGGAGGGGAGTACATGGGCAGGGTGAGAGTGAGGGCAGTGGGGTGGACAGGGCCATGTGAGGAGGGGAGTACATGGGCAGGGTGAGAGGGCAGTGGGGTGGACAGGGCCATGTGAGGAGGGGAGTACATGGGCAGGGTGAGGACTGAGGTCAGGGGAGTGGACAGGGCCATGTGAGGAGGGGAGTACATGGGCAGGGTGAGAGTGAGGGCAGTGGGGTGGACAGGGCCATGTGAGGAGGGGAGTACATGGGCAGGGTGAGAGTGAGGGCAGTGGGGTGGACAGGGCCATGTGAGGAGTGGGGTGGACAGGGCCATGTGGGAGTACATGGGCAGGGTGAGAGTGAGGGCAGTGGGGTGGACAGGGCCATGTGAGGAGGGGAGTACATGGGCAGGGTGAGAGTGAGGGCAGTGGGGTGGACAGGGCCATGTGAGGAGGGGAGTAGATGGGCAGGGTGAGGACTGAGGTCAGGGGAGTGGACAGGGCCATGTGAGGAGGGGAGTACATGGGCAGGGTGAGGACTGAGGGCAGGGGAGTGGACAGGGCCATGTGAGGAGGGGAGTACATGGGCAGGGTGAGAGTGAGGGCAGTGGGGTGGACAGGGCCATGTGAGGAGGGGAGTAGATGGGCAGGGTGAGGACTGAGGGCAGGGGAGTGGACAGGGCCATGTGAGGAGGGGAGTACATGGGCAGGGTGAGGACTGAGGGCAGGGGAGTGAACAGGGCCATGTGAGGAGGGGAGGACATGGGCAGGGTGAGGACTGAGGGGAGGACATGGGCAGGGGTAGGCTGGGGTGAGCAGGAACAGTTTGATGACGAACAATGGCTTTTCCAGCATGATGGAGCACCTTTCCATAAGGGAAAAGTGATAACTAAGTGGCTCAGGGAACAAAAACATTGATATTTTGGGTCCTTGGCCAGGAAACTCCTCAGACCTTAATCCGATTGAGAACTTGTGGACAATCCTCAAGAGGCGGGTGGACAAACAAAACCCCACAAATTCGGACAAACTCCAAGCATTGATTATGCAAGAATGGGCTGCCATCAGTCAGGATGTGGTCCAGAAGTTAATTGACAGCATGCCAGGGCGGATCGCAGAGGTCTTGGAAAAAAAAGGGTCAACACTGCCAATATTGACTCTTTGCATCAACTTCATGTAATTGTCAATAAAAGCCTTTGACACTTATGAAATGCTTGTAATTATACTTCAGTATTCCATAGTAACATCTGACAAAAATATCTAAAGACACTGAAGCAGCAAACTTTGTGAAAATTAATATTTGTGTCATTCTCAAAATGACTCTTTTGGCCACGACTGTACACACAATACAAGTTTTTAGAATTGTTTGCAAGTGAATTACAAATATAAAATGGAAAAATTACATTCACAGAGGTATTCAGACCCTTTACTCAGTATACTGTTGAAGCGGCTTTGGCAGCTTTCTCCCATTCTTCTCTGCAGATCCTCTCAAGTTCTGTCAGGTTGGATGGGGAGCGTTGCTGCACAGATTTTTTCAGGTCTCTCCAGAGATGTCCGATTTTGTTTTCAAGTCCGAGCTCTGGCTGGGCCACTCAAAGACAGAGACTTGTCCCGAAGCCACTCCTGCGTTGTCTTGGCTGTGTGCTTAAGGTCATTGTCCTGTTGGAAGGTGAACCTTCGACCCAGTCTGAGGTCCTGAGCGCTCTGGAGCAGGTTTTCATCAAGGATCTCTCTATACTTTGCTCCATTCATCTTTCCCTCGATCCTGACTAGTCTCCCAGTCCCTGCTGTTGAAAAACATCCTCACATCATGATGCTGCTACCACCATGCTTCACCTTAGGGATAGCATTGGCCAGGTGTTAAGTGGTGGCTGGTTTCCTCCAGATGTGACGCTTGGCATTCAGGCCAAGGAGTTCAATCTTGTTTTAAGCACTCCAGATAATCTTGTTTGTCATATTCTGAGAGTCCTTTAGGTGCCTTTTGGCAAACTCCACGAGGGCTGTCCTGTGCCTTTCACTGAGGAATGGCTTCCGTCTGGCCACTCTACCATAAATGCCTGATTGGTGGAGTCCTGCAGAGATGGTTGTCCTTCAGGAAGGTTCTCCCATCTCCACAGAGGAACTCTTGAGCTCTGTCAGAGTGACCATCGGGTTCATGGTCACCTCCTTGAACAAAACCCTTCTCCCCCGATTGCTCAGTTTTGGCCGGGCGGCCAGCTCTAGGAAGAGTCTTGGTGGTTCCAAACTTCTCCCATTTAAGAATGATGGAGGCCACTGTGTTCTTGGGGACCTTCAATGCTAAAGAAATTTTTTGGTACCCTTCCCCAGATCTTGTCTCGACACAATCCTGTCTCGGAGCTCTACGGAAAATTCCTTTACCTCATGGCTTGGTTTTTGCTCTGACCTGCACTGTCAATTGTGGGACCTTATATGGGGGCTCCCGAGTGGCACAGCGGTCTGAGGCACTGCATCGCAGTGCTAGAGGCGTCACTACAGACCTGGGTTCGATCCCGGGCTGTATCACAACCGGCCATGATCGGGAGTCCCATAGGGCGGCGCACAATTGGCCCTGCGTCGTTCTGGTTAGGGTTTGGCCATCATTGTAAATAAGAATTTGTTCTTAACTGACTTGCCTAGTAAAATAAATGTCAAATAACAATAAATAAAAATATAGACAGGCCTTTCCAAATCATGTCCAATCAATTGAATTTACCGCAGGTGTACTCCAAGTTGTAGAAACATCAAGGATGATCAATGGAAACAGGATGCACCTGAGCTTAATTTCGAGTCTCATAGGAAAGTGTCTGAATACTTTTTGTTTTCGCTTTGTCTTTATGGGGTGTGTAGGTTGATGAGGAAAAACATTTACTTAATCCATTTCAGAATAAGGCTGTAACGTAACAAAATGTGGAAAAAGTGAAGGGATCTGAATACTTTTCGAATGCACTGTATCATAGTACCACAGAATCCACCCAGGACAGTGTCTTTCACCCATCTGAAAATATTTGATATTGACTCCACCTCACTAGGACTTTAATCTCTTCCCCTCTGTGCTCAGTCTAAATCTCTTATCTCCTCTTTGCGTTGGAAGACCAGGTCAGATTGTGGAAGAGTAGTGCAGTTCAGTGCAGCTCCTAGCCCTTTGTGGCTATCATTTACACTCAAATAAATCTCTGGATGGGTGTATCTGACGCAGCATCTGCCCACAGACCCACCTCTCGTATTATAGTGTGTGTGTGTGTTATACTGCTATGGCTTTATGGCTGAGAGATGTTTACGATGGCTGATAATGACATCAGTGATAAAAGGAATGCAGTCAGTTAGGGTCGTAACTACTGCTGATGCTGCTGTAGACCCACCTTCAATTACCTGAGTGAGAGAGCAGGTACAGTACATACTGTATATCAACATTGTCCTGTGATGGAACAGTACAGGGGCTGTTTGGGTTATTGTGCTGGAGAGCAGTGTGACTAAGGTGACCACATTTCCCGGATTGTGCGGGACAGTCCCGCATTTAATAAAAAATGAACACTTTTTAAAATATATTTTCATTTTATTATTTCAGTCAGACTTCATATTCATTTGATGAGAATTGACATTCCAACCGGTCTCTTTTGCAGTGACGTTACGCATATGACAAGATATACACTGAGTGTACAAAACATTAGGAACACCTGCTCCATGTCTATGTGCCATTCAGAGGGTGAATGGGCAAGAAAAAAGATTTAAGTGCCGGGGTATGGTACTAGGTGCCAGGCGGACCGGTTTGAGTGTCAAGAACTGCAATGCTGCTGGGTTTTTCATACTCAACATTTTCCTGTGTGAATCAAGTATGGTCCACCACCTAAAGGACATCCATCCAAGTTGACACAACTGTGGGAAGCATTGGAGTCAACATGGGCCAGCATCCCTGTGGAACACTTTCGACACCTTGTAGAGTCCATTCCCCGAGGAATTGAGGCTGTTCTGAGGGCTAAAGGGGGTGCAATCCAATATTAAGAAGGCTTTCCGAATATTTTGTACACTCACTGTATATCATAAGGATGTGGTACTGGTGATGTTAAAGGCAAAATGCAGCCATTTTTATCTCAATGTCAAATTATTTCTGGGTAACAATTAAGTACCTGACTGATTGATTGTTTTCAGTCAAAATGCAATTTCTCAAGCAAAACTGTCTGGGAGTGGTCTGCGTGGGGAGGGGAAAACTGAAAACTAGCTGTTATTGTCAAAGGTTTGGAACTATTTCTTATTGGTCTATTAACAAATGTACAGTCTGGTGATGTCACCAGGCAGACCAAAACTCCATCCCACCAAAACAGGCTGAAATTTCAGGCTGTCTTTTCAAAAAGCTCTTACACTAAAAAGGCATTATCATCATTTTCACAATTGCACAGTATTATTCAAACCTCATAGTGGGAAAATATACACTGTCCACATACTTTTGTATATATAATCTTCAAATGAGTGTATTCCGCTATTTCAGCCACACCCGTTGCTGACAGGTGTATAAAATCGAGTGCACAGCCATGTAATCTCCATAGACAAACATTGGCAGTAGAATGGCCTTACTGAAGAGCTCAGTGACTTTCAACATGGTACCATAATAGGATGCCACCTTTCCAACAAATCAGTTTGTCAAATTTCTGCCCTGCTAGAGCTGCCCCAGTCAACTGTAAGTGCTGTTATTGTGAAGTGGAAACATCTAGGAGCAATAATGGCTCAACCACAGAGGTAGGCCCCACAAGCTCACAGAACCGGACTCTCGAGTCCTGAAGTGCGTAGCATGTAAAAATCATCTGTCCTCGGCTGCTACACTCACTACAGAGTTCGAAACTGCCTCTGTTAGCAACGTCAGCACAATAACTGTTCGGCGGGAGCTTCGGGAATTGGGTTTCCATGGCCGAGCAGCAGCACACAAGCCTAAGATCACCATGCGCAATGCCAATCTTCAGCTGGAGTGGTGTAAAGCTAGCTGCCATTAGACTCTGGAGAAATAGTTCTCTGGAGTGATGAATCACGCTTCAACATCTGGCAGTCCAACGGACGAATCTGGGTTTGGCGGATGGCAGAAGAACGCTACCTGCCCGAATGCATAGTGTAGAGTTTGGTGTAGGAGGAATAATGATCTGGGGTTGTTTTTAATGTTTTTAATTAGCGTACAATGACATACTAGATGATTCTGTGCTTCCAACTTTGTGGTAACAGTTTGGGGAAGCCCCTTTCCTGTTTCAGCATGACAATTCCCCCGTGCACAAAGTGAGGTCCATACAGAAATAGTTTGTTGAGATCGGTGTGGAAGAACTTGACTGGCCTGCACAGAGCCCTGACCTCAACCCTATCAAACATCTTCGGGATGAATTGAAACGCCAACTGTGAGCCAGGCCTAATCGCCCAACATCAGTGCTCAACCTCACTAATACTCTTGTGGCTGAATGGAAGCAAGTCCCCGCAGCAATAATCCAACATCTAGTGGAAAGCCTTCCCAGAGGAGTGGAGGCTATTTTAGCAGCAAAAGGGGGGAACCAACTCCGTATTAATGCCCATTGTTTTGGAATTAGATGTTCGACGAGTAGGTGTCCAAATACCTTTTGGTCATGTAGTGCATATAAAACACAAGGTAATTACGTTTTTGACTGCACTGGGCCTTCAAACATTTCTCCAATCATTGTTGACATCTGATATTGGTTGTTCCACCAATTCAGTGCCTCTTGAGAAGTGTAACTTGGTAAAAAAATAAAAATCATTCAACTTCATAAAAAGCAAAAATGTTCCCATCTCAAGAGGTTAAATATGAAAAGTGCCTATTAAGTGCCAAATCTCCTTGTGACAGGGGGAATGGAAACTTGTTGTGTGCAGCAGGGAGTGGCAATTGAATGCAAGCTTCATAAAAAAAAGAAGAATATTGCTTTAACATTTCTAGCCTGTCTATCTATGGGTAACAGGGCTGGCGTATTATGCTCCACTCACTCAGTTTTCTGCCATAAAACACCAGAAAATGGCCAAAAAGATTAGGACCAGCTCACCTGCTTTTTCACTATGAATTGTCTATTAGATGTTCAATACACTTTAGCAAGCCTTTATTCATATAAAAAATCTGATTTATTGAATTCTCCATGCAGTCTATATTAAAGGACACTTCATTTAATATAACAGGCTTTTACTTAAAATAGAGGGACGCAAAAGGAATTATTTACATGGAACGAACATGCTACTTCACCTAATCCCGTTTTAAAAGTCTCCCTTCCTAACTATTTTACATTCCCTGAGACCAACCAGAAATGCTACTTCACCTAATCCCGTTTTAAAAGTCTCCCTTCCTAACTATTTTACATTCCCTGAGACCAACCAGAAATGTTTCCTTGGCCAAATAGTCCCAGATATTGCAGGACATTTTTGAATGTACCGCAAAATCGTCCCAATGTCTTGCATTTGGGTATTTTGAAATATGGTCGCCCTGTGTGATAGTAGTGAAGAGAGGAGAGATAGGGGAGGAGACAGGGAATGTAACACTAGGGAGATATGGCAAGAGAGGGAGAGACAGACAGTGGAACTATAAATAAGAAGGAACTATAAAGAGTGAGAGGTAGATTGAGACTGATTTTAGGATTCACAGTCAAAGAAAGATGTTATAATCTCACTACCTATTTCCCATGCACCCAGCCAAACCATCTCTCTCTGTTTTCCTAATGGAGGGATAGATAAGAGCGAAGTTATTTAACTGAAGGGTTCTCTGTGGTCTGTCTCTGTGGACGTGCACCCTGAATGTGATAAATATTTACTCCTTTCCTGAGTTTGAGCCGGATATTTTGGCTAAACAGCAGAGATCTGAGAGGAGCATGTGAACTCTTATTTCCATCTCAACATGTTTGTTTTCCACTGCCTGTTATGGCACAGGACAGGACACATACACAAATCAAATCAAATTGCATTTGTCTTATGCTTCGTAAACAACAGTGAAATGCTTACTTCTCAACAATGCAGAGAGGAAGAAAATAGAGAAATAATAGAAAATGAATAGCATGTAATAAAAGTAATAATAAATACACAATGAGTAATGATAACTTGGGGTTCCAATATCTAGTCGGTGTGCAGGTGTACGAGGTAATTGAGATAGATACAGTGGCCTCAGAGTATTTATCCCGCTCAACTTATTCCACATTTTGTTGTGTTAGTCTGAATTCAAAATGTGTTAAATATACACTACCGTTCAAATGTTTGGGGTCACTTAGACATTTCCTTGTTTTTGGTTTTTATCAGAAACTATCAATCCTGTGTTCCAATGGCACATTGTGTTAGCTAATCCAAGTTTATCATTTTAAAAGGCTACTTGATCATTAGAAACCCCTTTTGCAATTATGTTAGGACAGAAGCAATAAAACTGGCCTTCTTTTAGACTAGTTGAGTATCTGGAGCATCAAGCATTTGTGGGTTCGATTAGGGGCTCACTTTTTTTTGCAGTTTTTGCTTTCGTTCCTTATTGCAAAAAGGATGCATTTTCTGGAATATGTTTATACTGTACAGGCTTCTTTTCACTCTGTCATTTAGGTTAATATTGTGGAGTAACTACAATGTTGTTGAGCCATCCTCAGTTGTCTCCTATCACAGCCATTAAACTCTTAACTGTTTCAAAGTCACCATTGGCCTCATGGTGAAAAATTCCTGTGTGGCTTCCTTCCTCTCCGGCAACTGAGTTAGGAAGGATGACTGTATCTTCGTAGTGACTGGGTGTATTGATACACCATGAAAAGTCTAATTAGTAACTTCACTATGCTCAAAGCGATGTTCAGTGTCTGTTTTTTTTCTACCCATCTACCAATAGGTGCCCTTCTTTGCAAGGCATTGGAAAACCTCCCTTGTTTAATCTGTGTATGGAATTCACTGCATGACTGAGGGACCTTACAGCTTCTCAACAATATATGTGTGAGGTACAGAGATGAGGTTGTCATTAAAAAAATGATTGCACACAGTGAGTCCATAAAATATATTTTTTCTCAAACTTATTTAGGCTTGCCGTAACAAAGTGGTTGAATACTTGTTGACTCTAGACTTTTCAGCTTTTAATTTTTTTGTAAAAATATCTATAAACATAATTTCACTTTGACATTAGTGGCTATTTTGTGTAAGCCAGTGACACAAAATCTCAATTGAATCCATTTTAAATTCAAACCGTAACACAACAAAATGTGGAAAAAGTCAAGTGTTGTGAATACTTATTTAAGGCACTGGAATGTATTTGGAATAGAGTGGCTAGGCAACAGGATAGACAAACAGTAGCAGCAGCTTATGTAAAGAGTAAAAAAAAGTTAGTGCAAAAGGGGTCAATACAGATAGTCCGGGTAGCAATTTGGTTAACTATTTAGCAGTCTTATGGTTTGGGGGTAGAATCTGTTCTGGGTCCTGTTGGTTCCAGACTTGGTGCATCGGTACCGCTTACTGTGCAGTAGCAGAGAGAGCAGTCTATGACTTGGGTGACTGGAGTCATTGACAATTTTTTGTACCTTCCTCTGACACTGCCTGGTATAAGGGTCCTGGATGGCAGGAAGCTTGGCCTCAGTGATGTACTGGACCGTAAGCATTAGCGACTTATGGTCGGATGCCAAGCAGTTGCCATACCAGGCGGTGATGCAACCGTTCAGGATGCACTCGATGGTGCTTCTGTAGAACCTTTTGATGATCTGGGGACACATGCCAAATCTTTTCAGTCTCCTGAGGGGGAAAAGGTGTTGTCGTTCCCTCTTCACGACTGTCTTGGTGTGTTTGGACCATGATAGTTTGTTGGTGATGTGGACACAAAGGAACTTGAAACTCTCAACCCACTCCACTACAGCCCCGGGAGCGTGTTCAGCCCTCCTTTACCTGTAGTCCACGATCAGCGCCTTTGTCTTGCTCACGTTGAGGGAGAGATTGTTGTCCTGGCACCACACTGCCAGGTCTCTAACCTCCTCCCTATAGGCTGTCGCATTGTTGTCAGTGATCAGGCCTACCACCGTTGTGTAGTCAGCAAACTGATGGCCACGCAGTTGTGTGTGAACAGGGATTACAGGAGGGGACTGAGCACACCTCTGAGGGGCCCCCGTGTTGAGGATCAGCGTGGCAGATGTGTTGTTGCCTACCCTTACCACCTGGGGTCGGCCCGTCAGGAAATCCAGGATCCAGTTGCAGAGGGAGGTGTTTAGCCCCAGGGTTCTTAGCTTAGTGATGAGCTTGGAGGCCATTATGGTGTTGAACGTTGAGCTGTAGTCAATGAACAGCACTCTCACATAGGCGTTCCTCTGGTCCAGGTAGGAGAGAGCAGTGTGGAGTTCAATAGAGGTTGCGTCATCTGTGTATCTGTTGGGGCAGTATGTGAATTGGAGTGGGTCCAGGGTGTCTGGGATGATGGTGTTGTTGTGAGCCATGACCAGCACGTGCACACACATCACCTTATGCAGTGATGTAGGGCTGTTGCGGGTATCCTATTACCGCCACACCATCGATCTTGAGTCATGAAGGCAGTCAAATTCCACCTGACAGTTTAGTCACGGTAATTAGGCTTCTCCAAGCACATCTTTTAGACAACTAAAAGATGTGCAACATGAAAATATTGTCTCATTTACATTGTGTAATTTTAACTAGCCCCGGCGATAGGCTATCCAAAGTCAATCCAATTTTGCCACGGTCTCACACCAGCCTGCTGAAGTTAATGGACGAAATAATTAAAGTAACTCTTCCCACCTGCGAAAACACAAGAGACACCCACATCAAACCACACCCCAAAACCAACTCACGTTTCAATTCAGTCATCATGACAACGAGCATTTCTTAATGAACCAAATCTAAAATTAGGTCAAATCAGGAAGTGCGGTCGCCCTATAAACCTTTCTGCCTTGAAATTGAAAAGTGAGTTGGGCAGTGAGCGAGCGCTGGCTCAGGAGTGAATAGTGAAGCATGCTGAAATGTCTCTGGTCGCCATGGGAGACGTTGAATAATGCATGGTGAATAATGCATGGTAAAAGCAAAGGAATTTTCTCATCTCTCAGACAAGCACAACTGGTCTTTTCTCTCCTGGCTTAGTCTTAACGTTTTGTTTCCACCACTACTGGTTTCCATTCTCAGTACAGTTCTAGGGAACGGCCCCAACCACACACACACACGCACATGTTTCCACACACACCATTAGTCTACAGAGTAATGACCAAATAGTAACTTGATACTCGTATTTACACCAAGTTGTTTTCCTCAACAAAATCAATTCAGACCCGCCAAACCCAGATGTGCATCAGTGTGTGTGTTTCATGCAGAGGGGCATCTTTTCTCCATTTCCTCTTCTCTCATTCAGGAAGTGGACTAATGGCATTTGAGAGGATGGAGGGAGTGAAGAAAAAGGTGGGGGTCGAGGGCACGGGAGAGAGGGAGGGAGCTGTTAGTGAATTCCTTCCTGTGCTGTGTCATTTGTATTTCCTGTGGTAATGGTGACCTTGAGACCAGTACCCCCCCACACACACAGGGTGAGGCAGGTTAGAGTGAGACAGAGTTAGGTAGTATAGAAGAAGAGCAAGGCAGAGTGAGACAGTTTTGCTTTTTGAGCCAGTGTTGAGTCAGACAGAGTGATCCAGACAATGAGACAGAGACGACACAGTGTGTTGGGATTCCACTCACGTCTATCCGAGTCTCTTTATTCTCTTCTGTAATCAGCTGACATGAGTTCCTCCCTCCCAGTGTTGGAACACACCTGAGGAACGCCACTCTATCCTGACACACACACACACACACACACACACACACTTGGAGACACACAAAGAATGCAGATGCACAGAACAGTGCTACTATAGGAATTAATAGAAAAATATTGAAATGAATAGCTATAGATGAATAAGTAATGAGAAGGATAGAGATACAAAGTTAGATAAAACTGTACAGTAGATAGATACAGTATATGTAAAAGGGTGGAGAATTGACAAGTTGTTTGGAATCTGGGTTGAGCAGGCAGCGTGAAGTAGAGGCAGACCACAAAGGAACAGTTTTAAACATGCATTTTTAGGCCGTGGCTACGGAGTTTTCGCCCCCACGCCACTCTGGGAACCTCTTTCTTAAAGCTAAGGATTCGGATCACTTTCTGCGCATGTGTTATTTTTACACACATATTCGTTTTTCTAACATAGCTGCTGCTCATACTCCCCCTCCCTTCACTCACCCTCTTCTGAACCATGATGATGTAGCCTATCTCTGCTTCACATTTCTGAACAGCTGGAGAGAAAAAAAAACCTGCGGCGATTTGAACAACCATTCCAAAACATATATATTATGAAGGCGAAAACTTTCTCTGTCCGTCTGTTGAAACGTATATCGCAGTTGCACAAGCAGGACGCAGTCCCTACTCTACACATTTTGTGTGATGATGTAGGCTAATCTTTATAATTGCTGCCATATCGTAGTTTCTGGAAAAAGAACACTACTTGGCTGTCTGCCTCCTGCACAGTTTAGCCAATGTTTGCAATGATGATGAAAAAAAACAAACATTCAATCGCTAATTAGACTACGTGTCTGTCTTGCTGCATTCCACCTCTGGGCAGCCAAACGTTCTAGGCAGCTGAGCGGTGCCATAGTTATGCCGATATCGTGGTGAGAGTAAATAGCTGCATGTAACTCATTAGCTAAGAAGAACATTACATCGCTAGACTGCCTCTTTGTGTCGTGGTTATGTTTGCAATACTGACAACCTAACTTTGTACGATCACATCAATAATGTATTTTGTGTACAACATGTAAATAGCTGCATGTAGCCTACTCCCCACATGAAATCACGCTCTTGCTTACTGAGCCATGGACTGTAATAGACAGTTCGAACAGTTTTGCCTACAACGTGAAGTTTGTAGGCTAACCCAGTCACCAGACAAATGCGACGAAGGAGTGGGGAGCCGCAGCAGCGCACTCAGCACAGCAGCGGAGTGGACACACGGGAAAAAAAATAAAATAAAATTCTGAACAGAAATATCCATATTTTCTTCCTGTGCAAATTGGGATACAGAAACTGTGTCCATAGCCACTCCATCATTTAAGGCATGGTTCTCCAAAAAAACGTGGCAATCAAGTTCCAAACATCAATCGATTCCCACAGTTAAGTTCTCGATATTTTGCTTTCAGTTTTATCAGTTACTCCAGTTTCATTCCTATTTTACTTAATCATCATGCTAATTAAAATCAGAAACATATAAGCCATACAGAAAACAAAAAGGGGCACAGGAACTGGTGCAGTCCAGCAGGCAGGTGTCCATTTTCTATATTATACAACTCAACACAAACTTAATTTGCTTTCACAAAGACTTATTCCACATTTTCTTGTGTTACAGCCTGAATTCAAAATGGATTACATATATTTTTCTCACCCATCTACACACAATACCTCCATAATGACAAATAAAATAAAAAACTCGTTTTTCAAATGTTTTGCAAATGTATTGAAAATTAAAATACAGAAATATCTAATTTCTCAAGTATTCACACCCCTTTGCTATGGCATTGAGCTCAGGTTAATCCAATTTACTTTGATCATCCTTGAGACTTCACTACAACTTGATTGGAGTCCACCTGTGGCCAATTCAAAAATATGGAACAACTCAGACTCTGCCTAGAGCTGGTCGTCTGACCAAACTTAGTAACCGGGCAAGAAGGACCATGGGTCAGGGAGGTGACCAAGAACCCAATGAACACTCTGACAGAACTACAGTTTCTTGGCTGAGATGGGATAACTTGCCAGAAGTACAACAATCTCTACAGCACTTCACCAATCTGGGCAGTTTGGGAGATTGGCCAGACAGAAACCACTCGTGAGAAAAAGGCACATGTCAGCACACCTGGAGTTTGCATAAAGCAAAAGATTCTGTGGTCTGATGAGACAAACATTTAAGTCTTTGTCCTAAAAGCGCAAATCATTGATGAGAACCTGCTTCAGAGTGCAAATGACCTTAGACTGGGGGCGAAGATTTACATTCCAACAGAACAATGATCACCAAGCATACAGTCAAAGCAACACTGAAATGGCTTCAGAACAAGAATGTGAAAGCCCAGACAAATACATTTGTAAAAATGTATAAAATCATGTTTTCACTTTGTCATTATGGAGTATTGTGTGTAGATTGGTGAGAAAATAAATACATGTAATACATTTCTAATTTAGGCTGTAACGCAGCAAAATGTCAAGGGGTATGAATACTTTCTGAAGGCACATTATTACAGTGGATTCAGGAAAGTATTCAGACCTCTTGACTTTTTCCACATTTTGTTACAGCCTTATTCTAAAATTATATAGTTTTTTCCCCCTCATTAATCTACACACAATACCCCACAGATTTCGATCGGGTTCAATTCCGGGCTCTGGCTGGGCCACTCAAGGACATTCAGAGGCTTGTCCCGAAGCCATTGCTGCATTATCTTGGCTGTGGGCTTAGGGTCGTTGTCCTGTTGGAAGGTGAACCTTTCCCCAGTCTGAGGTCCTGAGCGCTTTGGAGCAGGTTTTCATCAAGGAACTCTTTGTACTTTGCTCATTTCATCTTTCCCTCGATCCTGACTAGTGTTCCAGTCCTTGCCGCAGAAAAACATCCCCACAGCATGTCCTGCCACCACCATACTTCACCGTAGGGATCTACCAGGTTTCCTCACGATGTGACGCTTGGCATTCAGGCCAAAGAGTTTATCTTGGTTTCGTCAGACCAGATAATCTTGTTTGTCATATTCTGAGAGTCATTTAGGTGCCTTTTGGCAAACTCCAAGCGAACTGTCAGTTGCCTTTTACTGAGGAGTGGCTTCTGTCTAGCCACTCTACCATAAAGGCCTGCTTGGTGGAGTGCTGCAGAGATGGTTGTCCTTCTGGAAGGTTCTCCCATCTCCACAGAGGAACTCTGGAGCTCTGTCAGAGTGTCCATTGGGTTCTTGGTCATCTCCCTGACCAGGGCCCTTCTCCTCAGATTGCTCAATTTGGCCGGGCGACCAGTTCTAGGAAGAGTCTAGGAAGTTTCCAAACTTCTTCCATTGAAGAATGATGGAGGCCACTGTGTTCTTGGGGACCTGCAATGCTGCAGAAATGTTTTGGTACCCTTTCCCAGACATGTGCCTCGACACAATCCTGTCTCGGAGCTCTACGGAGTATTCCTTCGGCCTCACGGCTTGGTTTTTGCTCTGACATGCACTATCAACTGTGGGACCTTATATGGGGGCTCCCGAGTGGCACAGCGGTCTAAGGCTTATATTGAAAGGTGTGTGCCTTTCCAAAACATGTCCAGTCAATTGAATCTACCACAAGGGTACTCCAAGTTGTAGAAACATCTCAAGAATGTTTAATGGAAATAGGGTGCACCTAAGCTCAATTTCGAGTCTTATAGCAAAGGGTCTGAATACTTATGTAAATAATGTATTTCTGTTTTTATTTAAATACGTTTGCAGAAATGTCTAAACATGTTTTCACGTCATTAGGGGGTATTGTGTGTAGATTGAAGAGGAAAAAAGGTACAATTAACAAATTCTGGAAAAAGGGAAGGGGTCTGAATACTTTCCAAGTGTACTATATATAGCACAGTGTGAACACCTTTTGACCAGAGGCATAGGGAGTTTGGAATGCAAGGTCACTCTGTTAACCTGTAGAATGGATGCTGAGGTTTTAGTGTAATACTAGACTGTCCTGAGATCAGTGTAATAGTATGGTTAGCATAGTGTAACCCTGTAACAATATGGTTAGTGTAGTGTAACCCTGTCCTCCAGAGTGGTGCTGTGAATCATTTAGATGACACATTAGTTTTCCAGGAGGTCCAGGTGTTCTGAGTGGGAGGGGTGAGAGTGTTTCCACTGCTTCAGGTTTCCTCAGTCACATCAAACACCTCAGAACTCAAAACTTAAAAGGTCCAATGCAGCCATTTTTATCTCAATATCAAATCATTTCTAGGTAACAATTATGTATCTTACCATGATTGGGTATATAACAACGTATTGAGAAACTTTTGTTATTGACCAAATACTTATTTTCCACCATAATTTGCAAATAAATTCATTAAAAATCCTACAATGTGATTTTTCTGGATTTTTTCCCCTCATTTTGTCTGTCATAGTTGAAGTGTACCTATGATGAAAATTACAGGCCTCTCTCATCTTTTTAATTGGGAGAACTTGCACAATTGGTGGCTGACTAAATACTTTTTTGCCCCACTGTATGTGTCTTTTGTATGTTTTTTATACAATACATGCAACATACAAGTCAGATATTACAATAATCTTCTATGAATCTTGTATGTGTATTTGCTGCCATATAGTTACACATTCCAGTTCGAATATATAAGAATCCTGTTAAATTCTTCTATATCGTTTTTCGATATTGGTGTGTACACATGGCATTGTTTAATCTGTAAACCATGGTAACACACAAAACACACACAGTCCAACCTGGCGTACGTAAGACTTACCAACTGTGTTCCTAATGAGAGCTTAAAAGGTATGTGTGTGGTTGAGGTGACGTTCAGTTTAATTCAGAAATAAATTAAAACGACTCCTGTGGTAGCTCTGTGTTTTAGCCAGGGGCTGGGAGCTTGTTGTGTAGAGACTCTCTGTGTAGTGTGTTTTTGGGGCTGGGAGCTTGTTGTGTAGAGACTCTCTGTGTAGTGTGTTGCAGGGGCTTTGGGGCTGGGAGCTTGTTGTGTAGAGACTCTCTGTGTAGTGTGTTGCATGGGCTTTGGGGCTGGGAGCTTGTTGTGTAGAGACTCTCTGTGTAGTGTGTTGCAGGGGCTTTGGGGCTGGGACCTTGTTGTGTAGAGACTCTCTGTGTAGTGTGTTGCATGGGCTTTGGGGCTGGGAGCTTGTTGTGTAGAGACTCTCTGTGTTGTGTGTTGCAGGGGCTTTGGGGCTGGGAGCTTGTTATGTAGAGACGTTGTGTGTTGTAGGAGCTTTGGGGATGGGAGCTTGTTGTGTAGAGACGTTGTGTGTTGTAGGGGCTTTGGGGATGGGAGCTTGTTGTGTAGAGACGTTGTGTGTTTTTGGGGCTGGGAGCTTGTTGTGTAGAGACGTTGTGTGTTGCAGGGGCTTTGGGGCTGGGAGCTTGTTGTGTAGAGACGTTGTGTGTTGTAGGGGCTTTGGGGCTGGGAGCTTGTTGTGTAGAGACGTTGTGTGTTGTAGGGGCTTTGGGGCTGGGAGCTTGTTGTGTAGAGACACTCTGTGTAGTGTGTTGCAGGGGCTTTGGGGCTGGGAGCTTGTTGTGTAGAGACTCTCTGTGTAGTGTGTTGCAGGGGCTTTGGGGCTGGGAGCTTGTTGTGTAGAGACTCTCTGTGTAGTGTGTTGCAGGGGCTTTGGGGCTGGGAGCTTGTTGTGTAGAGACGTTGTGTGTAGTGTGTTGCAGGGGCTTTGGGGCTGGGAGCTTGTTGTGTAGAGACGTTGTGTGTTGCAGGGGCTTTGGGGCTGGGAGCTTGTTGTGTAGAGACTCTCTGTGTGGTGTGTTGCAGGGGCTTTGGGGCTGGGAGCTTGTTGTGTAGAGACTCTCTGTGTAGTGTGTTGCAGGGGCTTTGGGGCTGGGAGCTTGTTGTGTAGAGACTCTCTGTGTAGTGTGTTGCTGGGAGCTTGTTGTGTAGAGACGTTGTGTGTTGCAGGGGCTTTGGGGCTGGGAGCTTGTTGTGTAGAGACGTTGTGTGTTGCAGGGGCTTTGGGGCTGGGAGCTTGTTGTGTAGAGACGTTGTGTGTTGCAGGGGCTTTGGGGCTGGGAGCTTGTTGTGTAGAGACGTTGTGTGTTGCAGGGGCTTTGGGGCTGGGAGCTTGTTGTGTAGAGACGTTGTGTGTTGCAGGGGCTTTGGGGCTGGGAGGTTATTGTTGTTGTTTATCCCCATGGAGGAGGCTGCTGTGCTGTGGGGGCAGGGAATATCTTGGTAATGTTTTTCTTGTTGCTTTATTTGGCAAAGGCTGCCTTGTCAGCAGGTCAGGTAGATATTTCTCTCCCCCCCTCTTTCTTGCGCACATGAACACAGGTACACACACTCTCTCGCTCTCGCTCGCTCTCTCTCGCTCTCTCTCGCTCTCTCGCTCTCTCGCTCTCTCTCGCTCTCTCTCGCTCTCTCTCGCTCTCTCTCTCTCTCTTTCTTTCTCTCTTACTCTCAGCAGACTCAGCAGACCTCCAGGCTGCCAGTGAGTGAAAAGCATGCTGGGTAAACCGGAGTTAGAGGAGAAACAGAGGCAGGGGGAAAAAACAACAGTAACACTTCCAGAGTGCATTACTTTGAACACACACACACACACACACACACAATTATTTAACACACCTTTCCTGAACAATGTTCTCCACCACTGAGCCATCCTTCCATACCTTCATCTGTTTAAGCAAAATACACAAACTCTGTTTACACATAGAGCAGTACCTTATGAAATGAAATGGCTATTTCAACACAAGAATTGTATGTATGCTGTCCCCAAACATTAGTGGGAGAGACAAAAGAGGATGACATGGGAGTGGGGGGGTAAGTGGAGTGGGGGGGGAAAAGGGGTAACTGTGTTGCAGTCTGACCTAAAAAGTCAGCCAGCGGAAACTTCAGAGAGTTTGGGTCTGTCTCACAGCGGCTTTTCACACCCAGTCTATGCCTAGGGAGAGAAAGAGCGAGCGAGAGAGAGGATGAATGTACAGGGAGAGAGAGGACAACTGAAGGGCGGTAACTATCTTTACTGTCACTCACCACTGATAACACCTCTTTGCAGACCACCAGCATTTTGCTTCCCTCCTCTACCCTTAAATACGCTCCTGTCTGTGGCCATCTCCCTGCCTCCCTGCCCATAGCCATTGTCTGGTGGTATGTTTGGGACTTGGTAATATTGGGGAGTTTGTAAAATAGCACAGGAAGCAGTCCGAGGCAGTGGTGAAATGTGCCCGCACCGCCTGTCTGGGGGAAAACAAATAAGGAGTAAAAATAACCAGGGAGGCCAGCAGAAACACACAGGAAAGAGACTACCGAGACAGAGGAGGGAGGCTCGTTTGATCATGACATGATAGCAAAGAAACTGGGATACTGTTATGATTTGCTCCTGTATAATAAATCGAGTCATGCGCTGGATTATGGATTTTACTAGGGTTCTGGGAGGTTGAGTTTGCCAAGATATTGTGGGATATTGGTGGCAATTATTTTGGTCTCCTGTTGGTGGGATGTTGGATGTCTTTGGAGCATTGTTAGATTGGTGTGTCACTGATACACCACCACCACCATGGTCTAACCTCACTTACTGTGTGTGTGTGTGTGTGTGTGTGTGTGTGTGTGTGTGTGTGTGTGTGTGTGTGTGTGTGTGTGTGTGTGTGTGTGTGTGTGTGTGTGTGTGTGTGTGTGTGTGTGTGTGTGTGTGTGTGTGTGTGTGTGTGTGTGTGTGTGTGTGTGTGTGTGTGTGTGTGTGTGTGTGCGTGTGTGTGTGTGTGTGTGTGTGTGTGTGCGTGTGTATCTTCCAGAGTGCAGCAGCAGCACCCAGTCCCATCCTTGGGAACCTTCCCGCAGGAGAGGGAATGCCAGTGGGTCCTGTACCTCCAGGATTCTTCCAGGTACACACACACACACACACACACACACACACATTGTTGAATTTATAAAGCAGAAAGGGGTCTTCCCTGTGCTCTGGCTGAATGGGCTACAGGGAAGTATTTAACATGGCACTCAGCCGATTGCTGTGCGTCATTGCGGTGGCCACACAGTTCCTGCTGTGTTATCTTGTGTGTGTGTGTGTGTGTGGGAGACAGACAACCATTTTCTATCAGATTAGTAGCGACAGATTATGACCAACAGAACATTCTGTCCTATAGCCAGAACAGTTACCACCGACACCAGGCAGGTACTCTCACTGTTGTCCAATGCGTCATTAATGGCAACCCCTTGTCTTCAGGACTTTTTGAATTGAAGCAGAAGAGGCTAGAGGAGTTGAGTGGGGAGTTACCATGGAACTGCAGAAAAAACTAAAATCTTCTGCTAAACTGACTGGATTGAAGTAGAATCGAGATCATCCCCGCTAGTTGTACTTATAACAGAGCCCATCTTCAATACCCATGTCCCTCCACAGACCCTCCTACCAGCTGCATTAGATGGTAGATTAGCTTTGTTAGATGGTCATGTCAAGGGGAGAGTGTTAACTGTGTGTGTGTTTGTATGTGTGCTGGTTGGGTTAGAGGAGGCTACCTGTACTTCATCCTCTTACAACAACACTGCATGTTCACAGAGACTAATTCAATCATCTTTCCATTTGTGTATGTTTTAGCAATACATGGACATTACGCTCTGTAGCAAGGAGTTGATTTGCTTTTGTGTACAGTACCAGTCAAAAGTTTGGACACGCCTACTCATTCCAGGGTTGTTCTTTATTTTTACTATTTTCTACGTTGTAGAATAATAGTAAATACATCAAAACTATGAAATAACACATATGGAATCATGTCATAACCAAAAAGCAAATCAAAACATATTTGGTATTTGAGATTCCTCAAAGTAGCCACCCTTTGCCCTGATGACAGCTTTGCACACTCTTGGCATTCTCTCAACCAGCTTCATGAGGTAGTCACCTGGAGTGCATTTCAATTAACAGGTGTACCTTGTTAAAAGTTAATTTGTGGAATTTCTTTCCTTAAAATGTTTGAGCCAATCAGTTGTGTTGTGACAAGGTAGGGGTGGTATACAGAAGTATATTTGGTATACAGAAGCTGGTATTTGGTAGAAGACCAAGTCCATATTATGGCAAGAACAGCTCAAATAAACAAAGAGAAATGACAGTCCATCATTACTTTAAGACATGAAGGTAAGTCAATGCGGAACATTTCAAGAACTTTGAAAGTTTCTTCAAGTGCAGTCATAAAAACCATCAAGCGTTATGATGAAACTGATGAACTGGCTCTCCTGAGGACCGCCACAGGAAAGGAAGACCCAGAGTTACCTCTGCTGCAGAGGATATGGTCATTAGAGTTACTAGCCTCAGAAATTGCAGCCCAAATATATGCTTCACAGAGTTCAAGTAACAGACACATCTCAACATCAACTGTTTAGAGGAAACTGCGTGAATCAGGCCTTCATGGTCAAATGCAAAGAAATCACTACTAAAGGACACCAATAAGAAGAACATGTTTGCTTGGGCCAAGAAACATGAGCAATGGACATTAGACCGGTGGAAATCTGTCCTTTGGTCTGATGAGTCCAAATTTGAGATTTTTGTTTCCAACTACTGTGTCTTTGTGAGATTCAGAGTAGGTGAACGGATGATCTCCGCATGTGTGGTTCCCAACCGTGAAGAATAGGAAGAGGTGTGATGGTGTGGGGGTGCTATGCTGGTGACACTGTCTGTGATTTCTTTAGAATTCAAGGCACACTTAACCAGCATGGCAACCACAACATTCTGCAGTGATACGCCATCCCATCTGGTTTGTGCTTAGTGGGACTATCATTTGTTTTTCAACAGGTCAATGACCCAACACACCTCCAGGCTGTGTAAGAGCTATTTGACTAAGACTGAAAGTGATGGAGTGCTGGATCAGATGACCTGGCCTCTACAATCACCCGACCTCAACCCAATTGAGATGGTTTGGGATGAGTTGGACTGCAGAGGGAAGGAAAAGCAGCCAACAAGTGCTCAGCATTTGTGGAAACTCCTTCAAGACTGTTGAAGCTGGTTGAGAGAATGCCAAGAGTGTGCAAAGCTGTAATCAAGGCAAAGGGTGGCTACTTTGAAGAATCTAAAATCTATTTTGATTTAACACTTTTTTGGTTACTACATGTGTCCATATGTGTTATTTCATAGTTTTGATGTCATCACTATTATTCTACAATGTAGAAAATAGTACAAATAAAGAAAAACCCTTGAATGAGTAGGTGTCCAAACTTTTGACTGGTACTGAATGTGTGCATGTTAGTGTGTGTGTGTTGGTGCACAGGTGTGTGTGTGTCTGAGCAGTATGAGCTTCCTCTCTTAGGCAGTCAGTCTCTCCATTACATTAGTCAGTCGGCTGGTAGCGCATTGATTAAATGTCATTAACAGTCAAACTCAGTAGCTCACGTCTGACACTTAGATCAATAGCCTTCGTGGCAATATTTCAGATCAGCTTTTCAGAAATTTCAAACTTGAGTCAAAACACACCCTTTTCCACCAACTCCTGGTCCCCCGATCCTTGCTGAAAATCAATCATTGTTGTTGTTTGGAGCCGTCTTTGAAGAGGATTTCTTGTCAAGGCCAATCAGGGTCTGAGACAGAGCAGACTAGTTCCTCCCTGAGATTCTTACAGAGGCCAAACTGAATGATCAACACATGCCTATGCAGCTTTGAATCAACAAACAAACTAGCCACAACACAGGCACTGGCTGGCAGACACAACCCAACTGGCTCCGTAATCCATATTCATTCATGGCTTTTGACTTACTCTAATTTACTCACTTCTTTGCACTTTTGCTCATTCACAAATAAATGTAATAATATATTATTTCATCCGTATACACTTATATCATTTCTTAGACTCTGCTATTCTCTTTTTACCTTTTCAAGGGCTGAAATACACCTGGGCTGAAATACACATAAGACAATAAGAAACATAATAGTACATGATAATCTCTGTGTTGTAAAGTCAATGTCAATTTAATTTGGATCCAAACAGAGAGGAAAGTAGGTAACCAGAGGGACTGGATGTCAACTGGATGTCACTGCCACCTAGTGGTGTGTTATGGTACTGCGTCCTAGTGGTGGTATAATGGTACAGCGTCCTAGTGGTGTGTTATGGTACTGCTCCCTGGTGGTGTGTAATGATACTGCTCCCTAGTGGTGTGTTATGGTACTGCCCCCTAGTGGTGTCTTATGATACTGCGACCTAGTGGTGTCTTATGATACTGCTCCCTAGTGGTATAATACTGCTCCCTAGTGGTGTCTTATGATACTGCTCCCTAGTGGTGTCTTATTATACTGCTCCCTAGTGGTGTGTTATGGTACTGCTTCTCTGTAGCTCACATCATTGGTTGGGTTTGGTTCAATAGCGGTGCGTGGGTAAAATCCCTGTGGAAGCCAAGCCAGTAAAAAAGCCATATTCCAACCTATGTTGTGATAATTGTGTTATTTTCTCTATAACCCATTTGTTCATATGCCACCATGATATACAATAAAGCCGAGACAACAAAAAGACAAAAGTCACACAGCGGCGGAATAAATTCAACTACACATTTGTTTTTTGTTTTTATCACAAAACCAGAGAGCAACATATTGCATGTAACAAACAGTTACATGACCCACAGCATGGTCAGCCAGGCATGTTTTAGACAGTTTACTAAGTAACTACTGATTTAGAACCACGGAGTTGCCGCAAGTCAGCATAAAGACAACAGGAGCACTGCCTCTGCTATTCTAGCACCATTTCAATTTAAACATTATCAAATCAACTAGGCTATAATACAGTGAAAACAAACTTAAAGATACCAACAATTATTTAGTCCAATCAATCTTCCTAAATATCATGTGGCTGTCCATGGTACTGATTTCTTTCTTTCTATGTGTGTGTGCGTGTGCAAGTAAAAAATGTTGACTCATCCTACTTGTAGACCAATGCCATCCACCTCTCTTTCATGTTGGCAAAATGGTCTATTCCTTTGTCATACAGTATGTTTTTAGTTTTTGTTATCATAGGCTACCTAGCTAAAATATCTTGCTAGCCTAACTTCCTTGCATGGGCAACAATGAACCAGCTAAGTTAGCTAGCTAGTTAACTTGAGCCTAGGCTACATATTGAACTTAATTTGTCTCAGGCCAGTGGCACAATATATAAATGTATGGTTAGATCAGAATCACCTTCATAATCATACAGAGAATGTACAGAGAATTAAGTCAAAACCACAAGTTCAAATCCCCATCTCCATCCATGTCTTAGGAAAAGGTCGATTTAGCAAGCTAGCTACTACAGGACAACAACAAAAGCAGCCCAGAAACATAAAAAAAAATAAAAAAAATTGTGTTGGATGTGATTTGATTGGTGTGAAGCCGAATCCAAACTGCCTTCCCTTGGGGGGTGTTTTACTGTGCCAGGACAACCCAACGTTGAGCTCAGCTGAACGCTGATTGGCTAATTCTTTTATACTTTTTTTTTATCAAGGGAAGCCAAATGCTTGCTGGCATCAATCAATCAAATGTTATGGAGTCATACTCTTTTGGTCCAGACAGCATCAAATACATGGGCTACCCATACTGAGACAGAGGGACGCTGTTTCCCTTGCTCGGATGACTTTTCCGGTGAGATTCAGCTACTTGCGAATTGAAGGGAAATTATGAAAACACAGAGATTCTAAAGATAAATTATTTTATCCTTTTTATTTTTGAATTTGTCAAATATTTTGGAAAGCCTTCCCTTGGCATCCATGAATACACACAACTGGTTTGGTTTAGTTTGAATTGACCCCAACATTTATGGGACAGTTCATTGTGTGTGGTGTAGACATTGGATAGCAGACACACACAATAGCAACATTATATTTCAATCACAGAACACAAACATGTTAATCCTACAGGTAACACACTGAAACATGCATAGTAGTTAGTCATGGGAGTGTAGAAGTGTCATAACTGACTGTCATACTAACATTTTTAGCATTCATTATCATATACTTTCTCTTTCCATCAGACTTTCTCTCCCTAACTCTATCGTCCTCTAACCCCCCCCTCTCTCTTTGTGTGTGTACTGGTATGTGTGTGCATGCTTGTAACCCTGTGTGTATGTTTGTGTGTGTGTTTGTTTGTGCGTGTGTACCTTCACAGTCGTTCATGTCACCTCGTTATCCTGGTGGGCCCAGACCTCCCCTCAGAATACCTAATCAGGTAAGATCACTGATGCACAGACTCGCTCCTCAGGCTACAATAGGATATGTACCCTCATCTTTTTTTATTTCCCTTCACTTGTATCTGCTTCTATTTACATTGGGGCAAAAAAGTATTTAGTCAGCCACCAATTGTGCAAGTTCTCCCACTTAAAAAGATGAGAGAGGCCTCTAATTTCCATCATAGGTACACTTCAACTATGACAGACAAAATGAGAAGAAAGAAAATCCAGAAAATCACATTGTAGGATTTTTAATGAATTTATTTGCAAATTATGGTGGAAAATAAGTATTTGGTCACCTACAAACAAGCAAGATTTCTGGCTCTCACAGACCTGTAACTTCTTCTTTAAGAGGCTCCTCTGTCCTCCACTCGTTACCTGTATTAATGGCACCTGTTTGAACTTGTTATCAGTATAAAAGACACCTGTCCACAACCTCAAACAGTCACACTCCAAACTCCACTATGGCCAAGACCAAAGAGCTGTCAAAGGACACCAGAAACAAAATTGTAGACCTGCACCAGGCTAGGAAGACTGAATCTGCAATAGGTAAGCAGCTTGGTTTGAAGAAATCAACTGTGGGAGCAATTATTAGGAAATGGAAGACATACAAGACCACTGATAATCTCCCTCGATCTGGGGCTCCATGCAAAATCTCACCCCGTGGGGTCAAAATGATCACAAGAACGGTGAGCAAAAATCCCAGAACCACACTGGGGGACCTAGTGAATGACCTGCAGAGAGCTGGGACCAAAGTAACAAAGCCTACCATCAGTAACACACTACGCCGCCAGGGACTCAAATCCTGCAGTGCCAGACGTGTCCCCCTTCTTAAGCCAGTACATGTCCAGGCCCGTCTGAAGTTTGCTAGAGAGCATTTGGATGATCCAGAAAAAGATTGGGAGAATGTCATATGGTCAGATGAAACCAAAATGTAACTTTTTGATAAAAACTCAACTCATCGTGTTTGGAGGACAAAGAATGCTGAGTTGCATCCAAAGAACACCATACCTACTGTGAAGCATGGGGGTGGAAACATCATGCTTTGGGGCTGTTTTTCTGCAAAGGGACCAGGACGACTGATCCGTGTAAAGGAAAGAATGAATGGGGCCATGTATTGTGAGATTTTGAGTGAAAACCTCCTCCCATCAGCAAGGGCATTGAAGATGAAACGTGGCTGGGTCTTTCAGCATGACAATGATCCCAAACACACCGCCCGGGCAACGAAGGAGTGGCTTCGTAAGAAGCATTTCAAGGTCCTGGAGTGGCCTAGCCAGTCTCCAGATCTCAACCCCATAGAAAATCTTTGGAGGGAGTTGAAAGTCTGTGTTTCCCAGCAACAGCCCCAAAACATTACTGCTCTAGAGGAGATCTGCATGGAGGAATGGGCCAAAATACCAGTAACAGTGTGTGAAAACCTTGTGAAGACTTACAGGAAACATTTGACCTCTGTCATTGCCAACAAAGGGTATATAACAAAGTATTGAGAAACTTTTGTTATTGACCAAATACTTATTTTCCACCATAATTTGCAAATAAATTCTTTAAAAATCCTACAATGTGATTTTCTGGATTTTTTTTCTTCTCAATTTGTCTGTCATAGTTGAAGTGTACCTATGATGAAAATGACAGGCCTCTCTCATCTTTTTAAGTGGGAGAACTTGCACAATTGGTGGCTGACTAAATACTTTTTTGCCCCACTGTATATCTTATTTGACTACATTATATTGTCTTGTCTTACCCTCTTTGACCGGGTTTGGACATGATTATGTGTATAGCCCCTTAGCTTTAGTGTATGTTAATGATTTTGTGTTACATTTTGTGATGATGATGACGATTTCGGCTTAGGCAATGGGGGTCCATGGTAACCAGCCTATGCTACCCAGCGGAATGGACCCCACAAGACAGCAAGGTGTGTGTCACACATACACACCACAGACTCTTACTCACATACAAGGACTGCGAGCTGATAGCGCTCTTTTTTCAGGGCATCCAAATATGGGCGGGCCCATGCAGCGAATGACTCCACCCAGAGGGATGGTCCCTCTTGCGCCACAGGTATGTGATTGGATGAAATCTCCAGGTTTGCGTAAGTTTAAACTCCTTCGGTAACATTAGCGTATGTTTGGCTGTTTGTGTTTGTGGGTGGGTGAATATCTTTGTTTTTATGTGTGGTAGTATACAATATTAGTATTTCTACTCTCCACCTGTGGATCCTGTTTGAGTTGTGTACATTACTTTACAGTAGTTTGACCTTGGGTTTCTCTTTTCCAGAACTACGGTGGAGGGATGAGACCTCCTCTAAATGCACTCGTTGGCCCTGGGATGCCTGGCATGAACATGTGAGCACTCTGTCATCAATACACACAAACACATACACACACTACACACACATACAGTGCTTTCGGAAAGTATTCAGACCCCTTGACTTTTTCACATTTTGTTACATTATAGTTTTATTCTAAAATGTATTATGCACAATACCCCATAATGACAAAGCAAAAACAGGTTAAGAAACTTTTGCTAATTTATATAAAAAATATAAAAAACTGAATTATCACATTTACATAAGTATTCAGAACCTTTACTCAGTACTTTGTTGAAGCACCTTTGGCAGTGATTACAGCATCAAGTCTTCTTGAGTATGATGCTACAAGCTTGGCACACATGTATTTGGGGAGTTTCTCCCATTCTTCTTTGCAGATCCTCTCAAGCTCTGTCAGGTTGGATAGGGAGCGTTGCTGCACAACTATTTTCAGGTCTCTCCAGAGATGTTTGATCAGGTTCAAATCCGGGCTCTGGCTGGGCCACTCAAGGACATTCGGAGACTTGTTCTGAAGCCACCCCTGTGTTGTCTTGGCTCTGTGCTTAGTGTTGTTTTCCTGTTGGAAGGTGAACCTTCACCCCAGTCTGAGGTCCTGAGCGCTCTTGAGCAGGTTTTCATCAAGCATCTCTCTGTACTCAGCTAGGTTAATCTTTCCCTCGATCCTGACTAGTCTCCCAGTCCCTGCCGAAAAACATCTCCACAGCATATGATGCTGCCACCGTAAGGGTGGTGCCAGGTTTCCTCCAGAAGTGATGCTTGGCATTCAGGCCAAAGAGTTCAATCTTGGTTTCATCAGATCAGAGAATCTTGTTTCTCATGGTCTGAGAGTCTTTAGGTGTCTTTTGGCAAACTCCAAGCGGGCTGTCATGTGCCTTTTACTGAGGAGTGGCTTCCGTCTGGCCACTCTACCATAAAGGTCTGATTGGTTGTCCTTCTGGAAGGTTTTCCCATCTCCACAGAGGCACTCTAGAGCTCTGTCAGAGTGACCATCGGGTTCTTGGTCACCTTCCTGACCAAGGCCCTTCTCCCCCGATTGCTCAGTTTGGCCGGTCGGCCAGCTCTAGGAAGAGTCTTGGTGGTTCCAAACGTCTTCCATTAAAAGAATGATGGAGGACACTATGTTCTTGGGGATCTTCAATGCTGCAGAAATGTTTTGGTAACCTTTCCCAGATCTGCGCCTTGACACAATCCTGTCTCAAAGCTCTACAGACAATTCCTTCGACCTTATGGCTTGGTTTTTGCTCTGGCATGCACTGTCAACTGTGGGACTTTCCAATCATGTTCAATCAATTGAATTTACAACAGGTGGACTCCAATCAAGTTGTAGAAACATCTCAAGGATGATCAATACAAATAGGATGCACCTGAACTCAATTTCGAGTCTCATAGCGAAGGGTCTGAATACGGTAAATAAGCTATTTCTGTTTTTCCCAAAAACTTTTCACTTTGTCATTATGGAGTATTATGTGTAGATTCCCTAGGATGTTTTACTTAAAAAATAAAATAAAATCTAGAATAAGGCTGTAACGTAACAAAAATGTGGAAAAAGTCCAAACTTTCCGAAGGCACTGTACATTTGTATTTATTTTATTTTTATTTAACTAGGCAAGTCAGTTAAGAACAAATTCTTATTTACAATGACGGCCTACCCCGGCTAAACCTGGATGACGCTGGGCCAATTGTGCGCCTCCCTATATACATACACACACTACACACAAAAACATGTGCACGCACACACACACACACACACACACACACACACACACACACACACACACACACACACACACACACACACACACACACACACACACACACAATGAACAGACACGGCACTGTAAACATACAATCCACACCGTCCTTTAACTCTTCCCCCCAAAGGATGGGGTTACGCAAGAGTTCTATAAAAACAATATTTCCTCAATCCCTCACTAGATACGATCACTACCCTCAGAGCTGATTATGATTGGATGTGCTGTCCTCTCTTCCTTTCTCTGGCCTCTAAATGATGTGTTCTTGCCAATACTGTTGACGGGAAATAGAACAACCCAGGACTGTGTAAGAACAGAGTGAACTAAAGTGTGTGTGTGTGTGTGTGTGTGTGTGTGTGTGTGTGTGTGTGTATTTTAGGGGACCTGGTGGGGGTAGACCGTGGCCAAATCCTCAAAACACCAACTCAGTGAGTAACCAGAAAAACAAACTTTAACACAACCACCAAGACAGATACCTAAATATACCACAATAACAATAAAACAGCAAATATTTAAATAAAAAAAAAAAACATACATTTCCTGAAGAGAGGATTTGAATAAAGAGAAATGCTATTTTCTCACTCTCTCTCTCATTGTCTGTCTGTAGATCCCCTACTCCTCTGCGTCTCCAGGAAGTTATGTGGTATGTATATAGTATGACCCTCTATAGTATGACCCTGTATATAGTATTCTTATTTACATTATTGTGTTCTTGTTGTTTTTATATCTTGTGTTTTGTTCTACCCTGTTATTTTTGGCATTACATTGTTATTGATAACTGCATTGTTGGGATTAGAGCTGCAAGAAAAGCATTTCACTGTACTTGAGCATGTGACATTAAAACGTGATACTTGAAACTATGTGACTGGAAGTTGGCTGTCTGTATTTGCCTGTTAGATACAAGGCACTATATAGTGTATTGTCTTTATAGATATTAGGAGCATTGCATTGTTGGTGTGTAGTTGCTATGAGGCATTCATCTCCCAATTATCAACTCTCATTTTAGGGTCCGCCGGGAGGAGGGGGGCCACCTGGTACTCCAATAATGCCCAGCCCAGCAGGTTGTGTGTGCGTGTGTTTGGGGGGCCTTGACCTGAGTGGGGCTAATGGATGTATGTGTGGGGTTAGACAGGGACAGGGATGCATTCACAATGTTACAAACTGACTTTAGCGATTTGGTCTGTGAAACAACTTAACTATATATATCTGACCTAAAGTGTGACTTTACCTCAAGTCAGTTTCCTATTTGGCTTATAGTATGTTCAAGTTTCTAGTGGGTACTTAACCTGAGGGGATGTGTGTGTGTGTGTGTGTGTGTGTGTGTGTACTGTATGTATACATGTGTGTGTGTGTGTGTGTGTGTGTACATATGTATACTGTATGTATGAGTTGTGTATACTATGTTTCCTGTCAGACTCGACTAACTCCGGTGACAACATATACACCATGATCAACACAGTCCCCCCTGGTGGAAACAGACCAAATGTAAGATAACTTAACCATCATTATGTGTGTGTGTGTGAGCGTGTGATTTAACTGTTTAATGCTGTTTGCTTGTGTTTTGGCCTTAGTTTCCAATGGGTGCCGGTGCAGACGGTCCAATGGGAGGGATGGCAGGAATGGAGCCACATCACATGAATGGATCGCTAGGTAACACTTAGGGCCCTATTCAATTGGTAAAGCTGAAGCATTTATGGAGCGTTTACCATGAATGCAGTCTGTGCTAAAGCAGGAACATTGCCTTTTGAATTTCAATCACGCTATGAAGCTGAATAGAACCCTTAAACAGACACACACACACACACACATGCTTTGAGCTTGTTCTTAACTCACTACACTAGTCTTTTGAAGGGTAAATTGATGTGTTTACTGAGACTGTATAGTAGTAATGCCCTTCTCTCTCCCAACTACCCAGGGTCTGGTGACATGGATAGCCTCCCTAAGGTAGGAGAAGACTCCGACCCAACCCATACCATTAGTAATTTGCATCAATCAATTATCAGACAGACTTTTGTAGTGATTTGTATGTGGTTGAAATATTGGTACTACCGTTAATGGTTAATCTACCCTATTGCGTATGTATGGTATACAGATAGATAATATATTATATTTCTATGTTGTGTGATTGGTTCTGATCAGAACTCTCCTGGTAACCTGAGTATGAGTAACCAGCCGGGGACCCCCAGAGATGATGGCGAGATGGGGGGCAACTTCCTCAACCCATTTCAGAACGAGAGTGTGAGTCCATACTCGCACCCACAGAAGTTATTCAAAGGGCCAGAGACACACATTGTAGCAGTAGAACTGAAGATTATCTTCACCAACTTTCAAAATGAACATTAGCCTACCAACTATACATGTTTTACATGGTGTTGATTATAAATATTAAAGGGCCTGGACACTGAAAGGCTCCATTACCAACACAATGTTTCACCAACCACCTCAGGTGTGTGCAGGGGACTTTCAGTGTGTGTTCCCTATTTGTTCATCCCATAAAAAGTGATGTTTGGCTTCATAAGAGTATTGATAATATTTACATAACCCCCTTTGTCCATCCCTCTCTCTGTAGTATTCTCCAAACATGACGATGAGTGTGTGAAGGCTCCGCCAGCTGGTCAGTTAGTGGTGTGGATTGGTGGAAGAGACAGGACGTGATGTCATCTATGCCCAGTGGCTCTTCCTCTCTGTGCCCTCTCTACCAGGACAGTGGACCCAGGCCTCGTTCTCCCCCTGGCCTCTATCTGTGTTTGTTCTCTTCTTCTGTTTCCTCTCACTTTTACACTTGTGACCTTCTGCTTCGTTCATCACCTACCATCAGAGACTGTATGAAAGGAACCTCCATTCTAACAAACCAGGAAATAAAAATCTCTGTATATTTATAAATGTATGTCACTGTGCATACTCTCAGTCATGCTAACACAGAAAGATGTACCATGCTCCACCATCTTGTGGAAAAGACACTGAAAACCCTCAAGTGTAAAGAAATCTGAGCAGGTAGCTTTCTGGCTCCCCACCTGCATTCGTTATGAGTCTTTAGATTTGATGGGCATGATGGCAACCACAGTCTATGATTGGATGAATTGAGATGACAACTTCAGTCTCATTGGATATACAACAACCTGGAATAAAGCCTATTTAATGGTATCCTCCGTCTCTCATTGGATGAAGATTATGGCAACCACAGTCTTTGATTGGAGAGGGGCGACAGCTTCAGTGATTTGAGATCTTTGTCCCACAGTGAACATTCACCAATGTTTTTTGTTTTTTTCACCTTCATACACTTGAATCTGATGTGCTATGTTGAGAGAGATCATTCAGTACAGTATGGGCCATGTTTTCAATGTTGTTTTTTATTGGTTGGTTGATTTTGTTTGGCATGGTGACTGGTTTGAGAATATACACCTGTTTGTTGAGCTGTACACTGTGTAAGTGTACTGGCTAGAGAGTACTGTAAGGCCACATCTTATCATTTACTGGGAGCAATGTTCATCCTTATATCTATGTCTTGACTACGAGCATCAACACCTAAAAACAAAGAGATTTGCCAATCTAACGATGACACATCTGAGATGGAGAGAACAGAGAAAATGCAAGCAGTTGGTTGTCTGAAAGAGAACTATTTTCTGCCTTGTCAAAAGGATGCAATGTGTTATGATTTTTCAAAGAATGCAAGACTGTAGATTGAACGAGAAAGGAAAACTAAAAGTGCAGCAATTGGTGACAATGGTTGTAGGGATTTTTGTGTGAAGGTATTATTAAAAACATGCATTTAAATCATTCTCTTAATTAATTTATTATTGTCATCCGGAAAAACTGTGATCTTAATGTATTTTGGAGAGTATGTGTAGAGGTAAAATAGCTGTGTTTTGTATTATTTTAAACCTACTCCTCAGCCCATGTTAGTTTTATTATGATAATATTTAGTCCATGACGTTATTATTTAGTCCAGGATTTTACTATTCCCTCCCGTAGATCTAAAACTCATAAATCTAACTCCTCTTCTTTATGTATCTAACACATGGAGGGATGGACAGAAAGAGAGAACGAAAGAGAGAGGGGAAAGATGAACTAGGGGACACCAATACAGAGCCGTTTGTTTTAATGTTAGTTTAAAGTCACAAGTATGAATAATGAAAGATGCATATTTTTTTCTTTTTAAATTTGACAATTTACACATTTTTGGATTCCAAATGTTGGTTGTTTGTTTCCATTTGTGATGTGTTCATTTTCTTCCTTTTTCTATTATTCTTTTATTTTTACCTCCTTTATGTTTTGTAAATACACTGAGAAGTACTACATGGGTTTTGAATATGCTGGTATAAAGCTTCTCTTCCCTCATTAATAATGTTGACTCCTTGTGTATGTCTAATGTGCATGCATGTGTTTACACAGGCAGCCCAATTATTTAACCTTTTACCTCTTTCTCCCCAATTGGTAGTTACAGTCTTGTCTCATCGCTGCAACTCCCATACGGACTCGGGAGAGGCAAAGGTCGAGAGCCATGCATCCTCCGTAACACGACCCTGCCAAGTCGCACTGCTTCTTGACACACTGATCGCTTAACCCGGAAGCTAGCCGCACCAATGTGTCGGAGGAAACATGGTCCAACTGAATACAGCTTGCATGCACCCGGCCCACCACAAGGAGTTTCTAGAGCACGATGGGACAAGGAAATCCCGGCCGGCTAAACCCTCCCCTAACCCGGACCAATTGTGCGCTGCCTCATGGGTCTCCCGGTCACAGCCGGCTGTAACACAGCATGGGACCTCGGGGCCGCCTGCCTTAAACATGTTTTACTACTAATAAAAAAGTTGGCTGAAGGTTGAGCGACACGGGCCAACCGGCTCCTTTCCCCCGGGCCCTATGGTCTATTGAAAACAAAATTTATGCAACCCAAAATTTATGAACCCAAAAGTCTTCACTCAAATGCAAAAAAGTAACCGACTTATTCGGTAGTAGTAGTAGTACTAGTATCATTGCCACCGACACTAACATCGAAGTGCTAGACTGGCAAGAGGAAGATGCCACAACCCGGTTCGCAGGTAAAAGAGTAGACGGAGGAAGAGAGGACCTTTGGGGTTGATGACACGCCCAGTCCAGTTTCAGTGGAAGAGATCATTGAGGTTGATGACATGCCCAGTCCAGTTTCAGTGGAAGAGATCATTGAGGTTGATGACACGCCCAGTCCAGTTTCAGTGGAAGAGAGTATGGAGGTTGATGACAGGCCAATTCCAGCTTCAGTGGAAGAGAGGACCTTTGGGGTTGACGACAGGCCCAGCCCAGTTTCAGTGGAAGAGAGCATGGAGGTTGATGACAGGCCCAGTCCAGTTTCAGTGGAAGAGATCATTGAGGTTGATGACACGCCCAGTCCAGTTTCAGTGGAAGAGAGTATGGAGGTTGATGACAGGCCAATTCCAGCTTCAGTGGAAGAGAGGACCTTTGGGGTTGACGACAGGCCCAGCCCAGTTTCAGTGGAAGAGAGCATGGAGGTTGATGACAGGCCCAGACCAGTTTCAGTGGAAGAGATCATTGAGGTTGATGACACGCCCAGTCCAGTTTCAGTGGAAGAGAGTATGGAGGTTGATGACAGGCCAATTCCAGCTTCAGTGGAAGAGAGGACCTTTGGGGTTGACGACAGGCCCAGCCCAGTTTCAGTGGAAGAGAGCATGGAGGTTGATGACAGGACCAGTCCAGCTTCAGTGGAAGAGAGCATGGAGGTTGATGACAGGACCAGTCCAGCTTCAGTGGAAGAGAGGACCTTTGGGGTTGATGACAGGCCCAGCCCAGTTTCAGTGGAAGAGAGCGTGGAGGTTGATGACAGGACCAGTCCAGCTTCAGTGGAAGAGAGGACCTTTGGGGTAGATGACAGGCCCAGTCCAGCTTCAGTGGAAGAGAGCATGGAGGTTGATGACAGGACCAGTCCAGCTTCAGTGGAAGAGAGGACCTTTGGGGTAGATGACAGGCCCAGTCCAGCTTCAGTGGAAGAGAGCATGGAGGTTGATGACAGGACCAGTCCAGCTTCAGTGGAAGAGAGGACCTTTGGGGTAGATGACAGGCCCAGTCCAGTGTCAATGGAAGAGTGTTATGCGAATTTTAACTTCAATTAATCTACTAATCAACCCAGAGTTTGTAAGATTCTGGTTGAATGATAGACAAGAGTCCCATCTTACTATAGTCAAAAATGTTTATTCACAGGAACGTTCCGAAGTCAAGAATACAAACAGTCTTTATAACACACTCAAACAAGTTGAAATCTTAAGCTACGCCATGCTCAGACAGTCAGTGTTTTTTTCCACTACACAGATACATTGTTTAATCTGCAACATGTTTCATAATTTTCTGCAAGCCTAACAGTTTCTCCTCTCCACGTGTGGCGACAGAATGTCCTGCAAGGAACACAGTGGTACAGCTCGTCTGTCGACAGCTCCTCTTATCATTTGTTTCACACTCGCACCCTGCTTACATACTAAAAAGGAACAAAAGGTCCTTGTTCTAATTCTGACTAAAACTACACACATCAGATTATAGTTTTATGATTCTAATAAATTTCAGACAATTATATGGTTTCAGGGTGGAATTATTTAATCATTAAACATATATAAATTATTTTATCAAAGGGAATGCCAGGATGCCAGACCAACTTTTGATTATTTCTAGAGACCCCAGTCAGATGACCTAAAAACATACTTTGGCAGAAATCAAAAAAACTCTGTGGTAGAGGGTTTTCTGTTTTAAAGACGGCACCAATCGGAAATCTGCGGTCATACAATGAAGAAAGCCATGCGTTATACTGTTCAATTTGTATGGCATTTGCGAAGCCTGCTGACAGCAGTATTTTTATGAGTGGAATGACAGATTGGAAACATGCTCACCAAAGGGTAGAAGAGCACGAGAAGGGCAACATGCACAGAAGTAGTGCTGAGGCATACTTAAGGTCCTCCAAAGCAGACATTCAAAGTCTGCTCAGTGGCAGTCAGGTGTCTGCCCACAGAGAGCAGGTATGCAGGAGAAGACAGGTGTCTGCCCACACAGAGCAGGTATGCAGGAGAAGACAGGTGTCTGCCCACACAGAGCAGGTATGCAGGAGAAGACAGGTGTCTGCCCACACAGAGCAGGTATGCAGGAGAAGACAGGTGTCTGCCCACACAGAGCAGGTATGCAGGAGAAGGCAGGTGCTTGGACGTGTCATAGACAGAGTGAAAGTCATTGGCAAGATGGGGGCTCAGTTACAGGGGGATGCAGTCTGAGGCTGCGTATACATTAGAGGACACCAGTATCGATCACAGTCATTTCTTGGAGATTATAATACCGCCTTGGAAAGTATGACGTCTGCTTGAAAGAACATCTCACCGAATGCATTGAGAAAATCAAGAACCTACATCAGTCTGGGGCAAGAGGCAGAGGTTCTCTAATCACACTCCTCTAAAAAAAAAGAAGACGTTCAACACCATCATTCACACAATTCAGAGCATTATCCAAGAGACCGTGTCAAGTGAAATTGAGCGAGCTGGAATGTTCTCTGTCCAGATCGACACAACTCAGGACATAACTTCTCAAGACCAGTGTTCTGTCATTGTGAGACATGTGACAGACGTCGTACAAGAGAGGCTTGTGGCTGTTGTGAAGTATGAGGCATCCACTGGACAGTACGTTGTCCAGTTGTTGACAGATGTCGTAGATAAACTAAAGTTAGACATGAGCAAGTGCATTGGCAATGGTACAGATGGAGCATCCAATATGCAGGGCAAGAATAAGGGCTTCTCTACTCTGTTATCCTCAAAGTCCCACAATCAAGTGCATGTATGGTGCTAAGCACATATACTTAATCTGGTTTTGTCTGACAACTGAAATTGAACTGAAATCTTAGCAAGTGGGTCACTGTTTGATCTCCTTAGCGACATTGCTGTGTTACTCTGTGAATCCTACCAAAGGATGGATTTGTGGGAGAAGAAGAGCCAGGACAGGCGACAGAGACGCATATCTTCAATCAGAGAAACACGCTGGTGGGCTAAGGATAGTGCTTTGAAGGTCTTTGGATCCTTTGGAAAACCAGTCCAGGGTCTCTATGTTGAAGTACTCCTCACACTATCAGCCATACAAGGACAGGCCTACATGAAGACAACTGTTCGGGTGAAGGCAAGACAATCTACTGAGGCTCTTCTCCGTATGAGACGATACTGACAGCTCAAATATTTCTTTGGATATTTCAGAACACGTCACCACTGTCCAAATACCTGCAGACAAGTGGGAGGGACATCCTGTCTGCCCATCGAATGGTTGTGGCTACACAGGAAACCCTGAAAAGGCATGTGAAGAGACTGACATCATTAAAGCAGCTACAGATACATTTGTTCAGTTTGCAAATAAGAAGATAAAAGAACAGGATGAGGACAGACACAGAGTTGAAGGAGGTGGAAGCAACTCTGCCACAGAAAAGGGCAAGAAAGAAGAAAATCATGTCTGGAGAGATGGCTCAAGATGAAGCTTTGACAGAGGCAGAGAGTGCCTATAAAGTCCACAATCCAAATTATGGATACAGTCACAGATAGTATCCACAGGCGATTTCTGTCTCATGGCACTCTATATGCTGACCTAGCCCTTTTGGAACCTAGAAACTTCTCCCAAATAACATCCAATGGTCTTTCAGAGACGGCTCTTCAAGAGCTTCAGCAAATGTTTGCTTCGATTTGATAGCCGAGCAACTGTTGACAATTTGCAGTGTGAGCTGAGGAGCCTCGCTGTACAGTGGAAAAGACTGAAAAGTTCAGGATTGGAGGACTACATGACCAGGACAGTGGAGGATGTCCCTGATGGAAATGAAGAATAAATGCTGCTCATCCTGCAAAGAATGTCCACTGTGTTGTTACCAGATGCTGAGACGGTACAACGTGCTGACTGATGCATACCATATTCTCGGCCTTGGATACAAGTTCCTACTCACTTTCTCAGTTACCCAGGTAGCTTGTGAGCGAAGTTTCTTTACCTTAAAGTATATCAAGAGCAGACTCAGGAGCAATCTCTCACAAGAACACCTAGAGGCCTTCATGCTGATGGCCACTGAGAAGGGCATCCTAATGGCCCTGGATACTGACATGGTGATCGATAGAGTTGGAGAAAAAAAAGAGCTGTTGAGAAAATTGCTCCTCCAATAAGGTAGTTGCGACAAATTTCCTATAACATGCCATTATTTTACTCCTACATTTCTAAATGTCTCTTTTTCCTGTCTGTAATACTGCTGTCCAGTACTTTGACAGAGTGAAGCCAGCCAGCTGACTCTGAGCAGCAGTTAAACATTTCTGTGACTTAGATTTTGAATAGCCAAGAAATAGGGCATTTTTGTTATTATCATAAATAACAGACTCAGGCTAAGGGCTGTATCCAGGCACTCCGCTTAGGGTCATGCATAAGAACAACCCTTAGCCGTGGTATATTGGCCATATACCACACCCCATCGTGCCGTATTGCTTAAATAGCCATTAAAACACATCATGCAGCCCATATCATCTTTTTTTTTCTAAGGCATTCTAAGGTTTGTGTCATTCACAACTAAATTTGCCAAATAAAAAATCTGGCACATAGGACCTGATTCAAATGATCACATTTACACTCAACATAGCCACTTCATATGCGCACACTCGCTCCGGAATGGGAAAAATATCCATTCTATTTTATTCAGCTAAGTTCAATTATATTATTCTTACTATAAAATCATATAATATAAAATAATGTCACTGCACTTATATGAATATCTTGTCTGCCAAATGTGAACAAGCCTACAGCATGGCTTATAGCCAGATAACATACAGTAGGCCAACTCATGTTTTGTTCTTCTGAAAAAAGAACAATGTTTGTACATCATATTGTTAGGTTCTTATTTTCAGAGTAAATAACTCAGACACCAGAGAAGCTTAACCAAGTTTAATTCTTCCAAAAGGGTCGATACAGCTGTAATTCAGACAAAAAAAAACATTTCACACAAGCACTGATATTTAACCCTTTCTCCTAGGCTGAGTCTCCTCCTACCCATCTGTACAAACATTGTTCTTTACTGCTAGGAAGGACATTAGTGATACGGCCATAAACTTCTATTTCTCCCTTAAGGTGACCTGACCTCAACCCCACTCCATTACTAATTCATGGCTCTCTGCCCTTATCAATGCCTGCCACATGTAACCGCTTCCCTGCAGTCACATTCCAAGCTTAGTTGCACCCACTATATACAGTGCCTTGCGAAAGTATTCGGCCCCCTTGAACTTTGCGACCTTTTGCCACATTTCAGGCTTCAAACATAAAGATATAAAACTGTAGCCCCTTTACTTTCAGTGCAGCAAACTCTCTCCAGAAGTTCAGTGAGGATCTCTGAATGATCCAATGTTGACCTAAATGACTAATGATGATAAATACAATCCACCTGTGTGTAATCAAGTCTCCGTATAAATGCACCTGCACTGTGATAGTCTCAGAGGTCCGTTAAAAGCGCAGAGAGCATCATGAAGAACAAGGAACACACCAGGCAGGTCCGAGATACTGCTGTGAAGAAGTTTAAAGCCGGATTTGGATACAAAAAGATTTCCCAAGCTTTAAACATCCCAAGGAGCACTGTGCAAGCGATAATATTGAAATGGAAGGAGTATCAGATCACTGCAAATCTACCAAGACCTGGCCGTCCCTCTAAACTTTCAGCTCATACAAGGAGAAGACTGATCAGAGATGCAGCCAAGAGGCCCATGATCACTCTGGATGAACTGCAGAGATCTACAGCTGAGGTGGGAGACTCTGTCCATAGGACAACAATCAGTAGTATATTGCACAAATCTGGCCTTTATGGAAGAGTGGCAAGAAGAAAGCCATTTCTTAAAGATATCCATAAAAAGTGTAGTTTAAAGTTTGCCACAAGCCACCTGGGAGAGACACCAAACATGTGGAAGAAGGTGCTCTGGTCAGATGAAACCAAAATTGAACTTTTTGGCAACAATGCAAAATGTTATGTTTGGCGTAAAAGCAACACAGCTCATCACCCTGAACACATCATCCCCACTGTCAAACATGGTGGTGGCAGCATCATGGTTTGGGCCTGCTTTTCTTCAGCAGGGACAGGGAAGATGGTTACAATTGATGGGAAGATGGATGGAGCCAAATACAGGACCATTCTGGAAGAAAACCTGATGGAGTCTGCAAAAGACCTGAGACTGGGACGGAGATTTGTCTTCCAACAAGACAATGATCCAAAACATAAAGCAAAATCTACAATGGAATGGTTCAAAAATAAACATATCCAGGTGTTAGAATGGCCAAGTCAAAGTCCAGACCTGAATCCAATCGAGAATCTGTGGAAAGAACTGAAAACTGCTGTTCACAAATGCTCTCCATCCAACCTCACCGAGCTCGAGCTGTTTTGCAAGGAGGAATGGGAAAAAAATTCAGTCTCTCGATGTGCAAAACTGATAGAGACATACCCCAAGCGACTTACAGCTGTAATCGCAGCAAAAGGTGGCGCTACAAAGTATTAACTTAAGGGGGCTGAATAATTTTGCACGCCCAATTTTTCAGTTTTTGATTTGTTAAAAAAGTTTGAAATATCCAATAAATGTCGTTCCACTTCATGATTGTGTCCCACTTGCTGTTGATTCTTCACAAAAAAATACAGTTTTATATCTTTATGTTTGAAGCCTGAAATGTGGCAAAAGGTTGCAAAGTTCAAGGGGGCCGAATACTTTCGCAAGGCACTGTACCTTCCTCCCATAACCCTTAACCTCTGGTATAGACCCTCTAAACCTTAGCACTCCATCAGTGACATGAATAAGTATATTTTCATATTCTCAGAACCCAACAATATCATGTTGTTTCTTTAGACCTACCAAAAATAAATGATGTATTTATTATACTTTTTTAAATGTAGATGTTCTAATGGCATGCATCAGAGGCTTGTATGCTGCTTGTATGAGTGGAGCCTGGAGATGCTAAACATGTTTATGTTAATTAGTGGTCAATTACCTTGAGACAAATTTTCATGACTGCCACAACCCTAGCCCTAGCCCTAGCCCCCCCAAAAAACAGACCCCTAAAAAAAGAAGTCGGTCTGGACAGGACCAAAACGTGGAGTCGGTCAATGCTTACTTGATGTGCAGCCAGATTACATTACAGTGCACAGTGAGTGATCAGCAAAGATACATATTGTTTCAGGGCACACAGATGTAAAAGTTCCAATTGAATATATTCCAATGTACTTAGTTGAATAGGCAAATGGACATTTGGAGGGTGCTCTATCATTCTCACAAAATGAATTTAAAGTTTACCGTTAAAGCTTGGACAGATCAACTGGTAGAAAAAAAGAAGGGGAGCACTGCTGTGATACAGTAGAACGTTGTAGGTTGAAAGTGCTCTTTGGTAAAGGGGTTTTAAATTACTCCCAAAAAAGAGGACCAAGGCACTTTTTATGTTAGGGCACTCACTTCATTTAATGAAGGACCAAGGCACTCACTTATGTTAGGGCACACACTTCATTTAATGAAGGACCAAGGCACTTTTTATGTTAGGGCACTCACTTCATTTAATGAAGGACCAAGGCACTCACTTATGTTAGGGCACACACTTCATTTAATGAAGGACAAAGGCACTTTTTATGTTAGGGCACTCACTTCATTTAATGAAGGACCAAGGCACTCACTTATGTTAGGGCACTCACTTCATTTAATGAAGGACCAAGGCACTCACTTATGTTAGGGCACACACTTCATTTAATGAAGGACCAAGGCACTCACTTATGTTAGGGCACACACTTCATTTAATTAAAATGTCTTTATTGTTATGACATGTTTCATGTCTGACATGAAACTCTGACATGTTTCAGCAGCATGGCCTTAGTCAGGGAGTACAATGATACTATGACACAACATGCATTCTTTTGAACAAATCATGATCCAATCAACCCTGATTGAAGAGGGAGTTGTTACAGAATGTTCATTGGTGGACAGTACATAGTAAACAACAATAAGTAATATAAAAATAAATAAATTGTGAAATATATATATATATATTATATTAAAATGAATTTTAAGGTTAGAAGTATAGAGATACACAACATTTGTAGCCTTGAATAAGAATTGGCAAAAATTAGTGAGAACAGGGGAGCCATATATAAAATATAAAAAGTACACTAGATGGAAGCAAACATGTACCACAATACAATAGATAAAATATCAAGTTCCAACTCCTCTAGGACTAGGACTACGGGAAATGTGTCAAATCTGCAGACAAACTTCTCTGGAAAAGTTTTGGCAACCACCTCTGGAAGTGTTTCCAGCACCCACCTCTGACAGTCCACTTTTTACTTTACATGTGGGAGAACACATAAAGACAAACTGTTCTAGGTATCTGGGACAAAGTCTGAAAGCAATTCTAAATAATTTAACGACTGAAAACCAAAATAAGCAGCTATATTTTCAGCCCACAAATTTAGCCACATACTGTAAGTGGGTCAATGTGCAATTATTGTATGTGAGTCTTTCTATAAATAAAGGGGCCAATGTGTAACATCAAGGTCAAAAGTTCAAAATGGTTTGATTGTTTCTTGCAGCTTCACATGTGTAGTTACAGGAATAAAAGTATAGGTACAGTGGCTTGTGAAAGTATTCACCCCCTTGGCATTTTTCCTCTTGTTGCCTTAAAATAGATTTTTGGAGGATTTGTATCATTTGATTTACACAACATGCCTACCACTTTGAAGATGCAAAATATGTTTTATTGTGAAACAAACAAGAAAACAGAACTTGAGAGTGCATAACTATTCACCCCCAAAGTCAATACTTTGTAGAGCCACCTTTTGCAGAAAATATAGCTGCAAGTCTCTTGGGGTATGTCAATATAAACTTGGCACATCTAGCCACTGGGATTTTTGCCCATTCTTCAAGGCAAAACTGCTCCAGCTCCTTCAAGTTGGATGGGTTCCGCTGGTGTACAGCAATCTTTAAGTCATACCACAGATTCGCAATTGGATTGAGGTCTGGGCTTTGATTAGGCCATACCAAGACATTTAAATATTTCACCTTATACCACTCAAGTGCTGCTTTAGCAGTATGCTTAGGGTCATTATCCTGCTTGGAAGGTGAACTTCCATCCCCGTCTCAAATCTCTGGACGACAAACAGGTTTCCCTCAAGAATTTCCCTGTATTTAGCGCCATCCATCATTCCTTCAATACTAACCAGTTTGCCAGTCCCTGCCGATGGTATTCTCAGAGTGATGGGAGGTTTTGGGTGTGTGTCAGGCATAGTGTTTTCCTTGATGGCCAGAAAATAAGATTTTAGTCTCATCTGACCAGAGTACCTTCTTCCATATGTTTGGGGAGTCTCCCACATGCCTTTTGGCAAACATTGTTTTTATTTAAGTAATGGCATTTTCTGGCCACTCTTCTGTAAAGCCCAGCTCGGTGAGGTGTACGGCTTAAGGTTGCCCTATGGACAGATACTCCAATCTCCACTGTGGAGCTTTGCAGCTCCAGGGTTATCTTTGGTCTCTTTGTTGCCTCTGATTAATGCCCTCCTTGCCTGGTCCGTGAGTTTTGGTGGGCGGCACGCTCTTGGTAGGTTTGTTGTGGTGCCATATTTTTTCCATGTTTTAATAATGGATTTAATGGTGCTCCGTGGGATGTTCAGTTTCTGATATTTTTTTATAACCCAAACCTGATCTGTACTTCTCCACAACTTTGTCCCTGACCTGTTTGGAGAGCTCCTTGGTCTTTGTGGTGCCCCTTACTGGTGTTGCAGACTCTGGGGCCTTTCAGAACAGGTGGAGCTATACTGAGATCATGTGACAGACCTTGTGACACTTAGGTTGCACACAGGTGGACTTTATTTAACTAATTATGTGACTTCTGAAGGTAATTGGTTGCACCAGATCTTATTTAGGGGCTTCATAGCAAAGGGGGTGAATACATATGCACGCACCACTTTTCCATTTACTTATTTTTATTAATTATTTGAAACAAATAATTAGCATTTCACTTCACCAATTTGGACTATTTTGTGTATGTCCATTACATGAAATCCAAATAAAAATTATTTAAATTACAGGTTGTAATGCAACAGAATAGGAAAAACGCCAAGCGGCATGAATACTTTTGCAAGGCACTGTAGGTGCAATAAGACCGTAACTCCACCTAGCAACATCAAAACATCTACATGTCACAAGAAACATGGATACCACATGTTTCTTTGTCATGACTAGTTGACAGGTCAACTTCTTTATCATTTACAGCCATGCTAAACATTCCTGAAAAATGAAAAAGATAGCATTTTTCTGTTTTAATAGTTGATATAATTACAATGGGTTCTGTCAACAAAATCACTGACAATAATAACCAATTATGAAATCATTATAATCAGTAAACACTTCAAGCATTGTGTGTCTGGGTCTAAAAACTAGCTAGCAAATTCTTGCTTCCTCTGTCCTTGTTTAACCCATGAAAGTGCATTGTAGCCTAAGGGGAGGAACCTTCACTCCTCTCCTCCAATGTACTTTGAGAGGGAGGTGAGGGAATGGGGGAAAGTGGAGAATCTCAATTGCATTTCCTTGATTCCTCACGTCCTCTCTCCTTGCCTCCTTCTCAAATCAAATAATATTTTATTGGTCACATACACGTGTTTAGTTAGCGGTTGTTATTGCAGGTTTAGCGAAATGCTTGTGTTTCTAGCTCCGACAGTGGAGTAATATCTAACAATTTCACAACATACACACACATCTAAGTAAAGGAATGAAATGAAGAATATATAAATATATGGACGAGCAATGTCAGAGCGGCATAGACTAAGATATAGAATACAGTATATACACATATGAGTAATGCAAGATATGTAAACGTTATTAAAGTGAGGGTACAAAAGTACCTATATCCACAGTAAAACTAATCCTATATCGACATAACCTGAAAGGCCGCTCAGCAAGGAAGAAGCCACTGCTCCAAAACCGCCATAAAAAAGCAAGACTACGGTTTGCGACTGCACATGGGGACAAAGATCATACATTTTGGAGAAATGTCCTGGTCTGATGAAACAAAAATAGAACTGTTTGGCCATAATGAACATCGTTATGTTTGTAGGAAAAAGGGGTAAGCTTGCAAGCCGAAGAACACCATCCCATCCGTGAAGCACTGGGGTGGCAGCATCATGTTGTGGGGGTGCTTTGCTGCAGGAGGGACTGGTGCACTTCACAAAATAGATGGCATCATAAGGATGAAAAAGTATGTGGATATATTGAAGCAACATCTCAAAACATCCGCCAGGAAGTTAAAGCTTGGTCACAAATGGGTCTTCCAAATGGACAATGACCCCAAGCATACTTCCAAAGTTGTGGCAAAATGGTCTAAGGACAACAAAGTCAAGGTATTGGACTCAATCCCATAGAAAATTAGTGGGCAGAACTGAAAAAGCGTGTGCGAGCAAGGAGGCCTACAAATCCGACTCAGTTACACCAGCTCTGTCAGGAGGAATGGGCCAAAATTCACCCAACTTATTGTGGGAAGCTTGTGGAAGGCTACCCAAAACGTTTGACCCAAATAAAACAATTTAAAGGCAATGCTACCAAATACTAATTGAGTGTATGCAAACTTCTGACCCACTGGGAATGTGATGAAAGAAATAAAAGCTGAAATAAATAATTTTCTGCTATTATTCTGACATTTCACATTCTTAAAATAAATTGGTGATCCTAACTTACCTAAGACAGGGAATTTTTACTAGGATTAAATGTCAGAAATTGTGAAAAACTGAGTTTAAATGTATTTGGCTAAGGTGTATGTAAACTTCTGACTTCAACTGTAAAGTATATGAGCAAGGTACTATTTTTTAAAGACATCTAAGCTACAACTGCCACAAAATGATTGAAGTAGTTGGAAATACTTTTATCCAGCTGAGTCCACGAAGTTTCTTCAAGAATGTCCTTTTCTAGTTTGTACTTTTCAAATGGATAAAGTTGTAATGCGCTGATTCTCTTCACTGCATATCAAACCCATCACACGACTCTTCAAGAGGGCCACGACACTCCTGATCGCCTTCTGTGCTCAGAGGTCCTTGATGAGGATCTACCCCATATCACCACTCTTATTTATCATAAACATTGGGTCTTTATATATTCCCAGTATTTATATGCATGCAATTGCTGTGGGCAAATTATGAAACAATTACTGTATGCAGATGTGTGAAAAAAATATTTTGGTTTTTGCCGTTGCTTGATCTATTTTAAATGTAAGACTGTGTTGCAGATTAACTTTAATTGTTGATTATGGAAACAAATAGAAATGTAATTAACAATATTTTCAATATCCAACTTTATTCTCTGCAATAATTGTTACAGTACACTCTTAGCACCTTTTTTTCTATCTAAAATCTAAAGTAGTTATTCAGCTGTGCCCATAGGAGAACCCTGTTTGGTTCCAGGTAGAACCCTTTCCACAGAGGGTTCTACATGGAAACTAAAAAGTATTCTCTCTGGAACCAAAATGGGTTCTTCTATGGGGACAGCTGTAGAACCCTTTTGGAACCCTTTTTTCTAAGAGTGCAGGTAATAAACTGTAGTCAAGTTACCAGGTTATGATGTTTTAACTATGACCAGTAGGCTACATAATATAGCAATTATGACCAACTGGTCTTACGGCGGTCAGAAAAATCATGTGCTTTTCAGTAAAAAGACGTAAAAAAAAAACATAAGCAGCTGCACCAATGTGTCGGATGAATCACTGTTCAACTGATGATCAAGGTCAGCCTGCAGGCACCAGCCCTGCCACAAGGAGTCACTAGAGCATGGGGAGCCAAGTAAAGCCAAGCCCCCCAGGCCGAAACCTCCCCTAACCTGGACAATTATGTGCCACCTCATTGGAACTCCTGGTCAATGAACCCCAGGCTGTAATGACACCAACTTAGCGACTGTGTCACAATATTTAGCGAGTATTCAGACCCCTCTAGCGACACATTTTTTTTCTTGTGTTATTGGAGACTTTGAGACTCTGACGTGAAAACACGTATCGTTCTTACTCTTCTCAACGAGCAGCAGGTGCTGCCGTGCGTGGGCCCCACCCCCGTCCACCCCTCCGCGTCTAGACTGCAAATGACTCACTCATGCTGATCCCACCCTGGCTTACGTTTTAAAAAAACAATTAACCTGAATTAGGGCCAGACTAGTTACCATAATTTTCTCACATAGCCATTGACAGTTTCTCTATTGTCTCTTTTTGGTCCATTTAGATTGTTAATGTAGATTGTATACAAAAAAAATGTAAAAAATGTTATGGTTAAAAATGTTCATGTTTTACTGTGACTTGTTGTAGGCTCCTAAGTGGACCATAAGGTTAAAAACAAGTCACTCCGCCAGAGCGTCTCTTTTGGGTCACTTTTGCCTTGTCTCTCCCACGACGATATTCCTCTCTCCTACAGGGTCCATCACAATTACATGCACATTGCCAATTTATGCAAATTTGACGATGACGTCATGTAGCGAATTCTAGTGACTTTTAGGACAGCCAATAGCTACTTTCCTTACTGAGGAGTTGGCAACACTGGCAACGCGATGCCTTAGACCGCTGAGCCACTTGGGATGGGATAATAAAATATATTGAAGATAAAATCACATAAATCTGTCCCTACAGCTAACCAAATTATTTGTATATTCATTGACCCCCCTCAAGAATCAAATGTACACTTTTCGGTTCACAATCTGTTTCATAGTTACAAATAAGGTCCGTCACCCTACCAAACTTCCCTGCTAAAACCTATTGTAGGTCTGTCTGCTGCCTTTTCGTTGTCACAGCCAAAATGTCAATCACCAAACGAGGGGACTAATTCAAGTGTGGATTAAATCGACTTTCGTCCATGCTGTACAACATTGTAAATAAAACAGAACTACCGTGCTGCTCTTTTTATAGTTATTTAAACTCAGCGGGAACATGATTTATCTCCATTCAACGCCACTCTAATCTCGATGGAGCGTTTCTTTAAAACATGCATCCAATCACTTTGATGCAATACATACCTTGACCAGTCATATGCTTCAATGTGCCTCGTTTCACAGTGCTTTGGGAAGACAGGACAATGATAGAGATTCCGCTAGTTATGTTAAATTGCAGGCGCAGATGCTCCGATTTTCAAAACCATTTGGTGCACAGTTGAAAAGTTAATGGACTAAATTAGAAAAATAAAAGCAGTAATTTTCAATGAGATATAAGAGGTGTGCTGTGAGAGCATGAGAAGAGGGTCAAATGCGTATATCACGACCAATGCATGAGAATTGGCAGCTTTGACAGCTCATGTTTCTCATGTGTAGGACATAGAATGGCCTACAAACCTTTTCTGTATTGTTTCTTCTATGCTGTTGAAATTTAGGCCAATTATGAAGTTGACGTTAGTTGGCTGGGTGAAAGTAAATCAAGCGAGCATTTCACCAATTTGACTGCTGGACTACTTTAAAGCCCAAGTCAAACCCTGTTTACAAGGAAAGTCCCGTTGATGTTCGCCACGCAGTTATTATGATGATCAGCTGACACAAGCTAAATATTAGCACATGATGAGACATCTCAAAGTGAAACTTAACTTATCCAGTCAACTGGTTCAGTCGAAAGTGCACTAATGCTCAACTTTGAGTGCTCTTAACACCTGCTGAGCATTGTTTAAAAAAAGATGTTGACTACCTCAACTTGACTCACGATCCTTATTATTTACCTAGGTAAGTTGTATGCACACCTTATTTTGATGTGGTAACACTTTTAAATGTTATGTATTTATAACACAGTATATTGCCGTTAAACTTGCTTGGAAACCCGACGTTGAAGCATGCGCAGAACGATGTGTGCATGTGTTCGGCAGGAATGCATGGGTCTCATGTATTTGGATCTTGTGCTCATGCTCCAGGTGATCTATATCTGAATGCGCTACCAGTGCTTTGAAAAGTTGATGTATTTATACTTTCTTGTGGATATGTGTTCACGCGCCCACGGCCTAAAGGACCAGCCGCATGGACAACCGGTAAAGCAGCATGTCATTTTATTCAACATTCTGACATGTATAGATTGCGAGGAAACCTTCCTGACTCAAACTAAGTTTTCTACCCGTCGTAGAAATCAATGCAATTCAGCGGTTAACCTAGCTGTTGCTCTGTTATGAGTTTTGGACCCAATCCAATGATCATCCTTTTATGGAACTTGGCGCCTGCCTAAATATTGTGAAAGTAGCATTTGAAGTATGTCATTGTTCTTCTGCCTATATTTATTTACACAAATGTCCAATCCCACAAATACAATTAACATCTGCTATGTTTCAAATAAAATTTGATTTGATTTATTTACGGTTATAGTTTATTTTATGCATAATATGTCCTCAACGGGTTCGTTTTTTTTTTTTTTTTTTACAAATTACTGTATGTGGCCTATCCCAGAACATTGTTTACATGCAAGTGGTAAATTTAAGTATATAGCTAATTAGCCTACAAGAATGAGATTTCAGCTGTGCTGAGCTGGGGCGTTTGTGGGAAGTCATAAGACCGACATGACTAAGTACTTTTGAGGTTGGGCCAATTCTTCAACTATATACATTTAGCTAGCTTACCTAACATTCACAATACGGTCAAATTAGCTGCATTATCCACATTGATAACTGTCAAAAACCGATTTGTTGTCAAACCGTTAAAAAGGTGAAACGTCACAACTCGGCTCGGCAACTCGGGTAACAACATTTTCTCCAAGTTTCCCACTTGTAATTACAATTTGGAAGGTCGTTCAAGTGAGACTTTCCAGTATGAACTCTGAGCTTCCGATAACTCCAATAGCATATGAACGCCCCACTATCCTTTTAGCTTTATTGGTATTTTATTACATTGCTATTATTATATGGCATTTTATCACATGCTTGAATAATGTTAACATGATTGATAGCCAGGGTTGGGTAGGTTACTTCCTAAATGTAATGTCAGTTACTATTTACCTGTCCAAAATTGTAGTCAGTGAAAAGTTTTGGATTACCCAAACCCAGTAACGTAATCTGATTACATTCAGTTACTTTTAGATTACTTTCCCCTTAAGCGACATTAGAAGACACACGTATGTTACCAATTGAACCACATCTATTGCAGGATAAATCGATGTTAAAGTTTACATAGCTGGCCATATATGGATGTTAAATTTAACTTCATGGTGTCACGCCCTGACCTTAGTTATCTTTGTTTTCTTTATTATTTTGTTTAGGTCAGGGTGTGACAAGGGTGGTATGTGTGTTTTTGTCTTGTCTAGGTTTTTTTGTTTATCTATGGGGTTTTGGTATTGTCTAGGTAAATGTTGGTGACGCTTTGATATCTTGATAATATGCAGCTGTTTAAAGGGCAAATCCACAGATAAAAAAATAACAAGACGATCCCCCCCACCTCTGTTTTGGTAATAAAAAAAACTGAGGGATGGGCATGGAGAAATTTAACCACTCAGAGAATAGACAGAACTATGGATGCAATGACTGACCATCCATGATATCAAAATTATTGTTTTAACCATGTTATACATTGTTTACATTTACAATGTTTACAAACATTGAAGAAAAACAATCTTATATTTTGAGTTCTCAGGGAGTGTGACAGTTGAACTAAGCTCATGAGGCATTTATAAGTTATATTCTTCAAGAATCAATGGATAAAAATATATCCAAGTCCAGAAATGGATGTAGCAACTACAGATTGCCCTTTTAAGTCTATCAAAAGTGTGCGAGTTTGAACATGTGTCCATTAGGCCTATGGATTTAATGTTTTTGTCAGCATGAATTAGATTGTGCAATAAAAGCCCCACTTGAATTCCATAGGCTGGGATCGGCACTGTGCAGTTGTTGTAAGAGCACATTTTTCACTGGCTGTCCACTGGTTTAAAAAAAAAATATTGATAGGCTCCTGAGTGGCGCAGTGGTACATCTCAGTGCTAGAGGTGTCACTACAGCCCCTGGTTCGATCCCGGGCTGTATCACAACCGGCCATGATTGGGAGTCCCATAGGGCGGTGCACAATGGTCCAGCTGCGTCTGGTTTAGGGGAGGATTTGGCCAGGGTAGGCTGTTAACTTAGGCCGTCAACTTCTTGAAATCAACCATTATTGGGTTCAAATATTTATATTTGTGAACAGCCATCCACAACAACCACAATCCGTAAGGCACAAATAGCTAAATGAGAGCAGCAGTGAGTCACATCAATGTGCTATGTAGATAGCAATAATAAGTGACATCCATATCGCCATAGACTACACCACTGCTGTCATACTTAACTCCAAGCGTTTATTCAAGTTGGGTAATCTTTGGATGCCAACCGCAGTCGTACCATTGGAAGACATAGCTTGGACTGTGGCCTACAAAAACCTATTCCTGCTCTTTTCCCGCAATCCATCAAACCTGTTTGGTGCGTCATCATAGTGGTCTCTGACTGCTAAGGAGGACAATGCAAATAGTCCTGGTAGGCATTTTCAAGGGATATATAAAGTGATTGCATATATATATATATATATATATATATATATATATATATGCAATCACCCTTTTTTAAATTTTTTATGAAGTGACTGAAAATCATACAGACTGTGGCTCTAAGGCTGCCTTTACACAGGGAACCCTGATTGGTCAAAATACCAATTAGTGGCAAAATGTGTAAATGCAGCCCAAGAGCCAGTCCTACGCTTCAATTTGGAGATGCATTTTTCTTCTTATTTGATAGGACAAACACAACTCCTGTATTAGCGGAAGAATGTTTCAGTTCTCATATTGACTTCTCTAACCCCAAACCCTGGTCTGCTTCGCAAGTGTTCCCATAAGTCTTGTGATGTTGCTCCTCTTGGTTTAGAAAATATGTGGGATCCTCCTTATGGTGCCATTTCCGCATTCACATGCTAGTCAGAACTCAGACATTTCTGACTTGCTGATTCATTGAATGCGGCACGTGTATAATTACAACCAGTTAGGAAGTTGGTAATGTCAGAGTTTCCTAGTTGGGACTAGCACATGAAGGCAGCATTTCTCAGAAACTCAGATAAAAACGAGGTAAAATCATGTCTGAATAATCTGTCTCCATTGTGGAATAATTATAATGTTAAGGTAAGATTTAAATTAAGAAAGATGATCTGAGAGCAGTGCTGCCTTTCTTTCGATTTTCAAACGTTCTTCCTGTGTGGTGTTTTGGGAAAAACTGGTTACATCTTCAGCCAGGGCAGGAAAGATGCATCGTTAAAACACTCAAAAGTCTAAAGCTTTACCGCATGCTTTCCAGTCAGACCAGTTAATGCATATATTATGATGACGTTTTGGTGTTCGGCAGGGGGTTTCTTCAGCTGTTTTGAGGCTTGTCGAAGTTCAGTAGCTGAAGTCTACGTCTCTTCGTGGGTGATTGGTCAACAGTAGGGATTCTTCAATTAATTCAACGGCAGATGACTAGTTTTCATGCACATTTCTTCACTTGAGAAATACTGCACCAAACATCTTAGTTAGATGTAAATTGAGCGACTAAGACCTGCTCTGCAAAAACGTTGAAATTAATTAGATTTCTTGAGTTATCTTAGATTAAATCAGACTATTTTGAGGAAGTGTGCTGGCTATGGCAGTAATATTTCCTCATTTTTCAAGCAAGGGTATTTTAAGGGAGTCTGCGAGCACAGACATTCACTTCGCCTAGCCAAATTCTGCTAGGAGCAAACCGAACCTATGAATACGGATTAGAGGTTGACCGATTAATCGGAATGGCCGATTAATTAGGGAATGATTTCAAGTTTTCATAACAATCGGAAATCGGTATTTGTGAACACCGATTTTTATTTAATTATTATTATTATGATTTTTTTTAACCTTTTATTTAATCTTTATTTAACTAGGCAAGTCAGTTAAGAACACATTCTTATTTTCAATGACGGCCTAGGAACGGTGGGTTAACTGCCTCGTTCAGGGGCAGAACAACAGATTTTCACCTTGTCAGCTCGGGAGATCCAATCTTGCAGTTAACTAGTCCAACGCAATAACGACCTGCCTCTCTCTCGTTGCACTCCACAAGGAGACTGCCTGTTACCCGAATGGAGCAAGGTAAGTTGCTAGCTAGCATTAAACTTATCTTATAAAAAACAATCAATCAATCATAATCACTAGTTAACCCCACATGGTTGATGATATTACTAGATATTATCTAGCGTGTTCTGCGTTGCATATAATCTGACTGAGCATACAAGTATCTAAGTATCTGACTGAGCGGTGGTAGGCAGAAGCAGGCGAGTAAACATGAATTCAAACAGCACTTTGTTGCGTTTTGCCAGCAGCTCTTCGTTGTGCGTCAAGCATTGAAATGGCTAGCTAGTTAGTGCACGCTAATAGTGTTTCAAACTTCACTCGCTCTGAGCCTTGCATTGGTTGTTTCCCTTGCTCTGCATTGTTAATGCTGCTTCGAGGGTGGGTGTTGTCGTTGTGTTCCTGGTTCGAGCCCAGGGAGGAGCGAGGAGAGGGACGGAAGCTGTACTGTTACACTGGCAATACTAAAGTGCCTATAATAACGGTAATAATGGTATAGAGGGAAATAGTCCTATAATTCCTATAATAACTACAACCTAAAACTTCTTACCTGGGAATATTGAAGACTCATGTTAAAAGGAACCACCAGCTTTCATATGTTCTGAGCAAGGAACTTAAACGTTAGCTTTCTTACATAGCACATATTGTACTTTTACTTTCTTCCCCAACACTTTGTTTTTGCATTATTTAAACCAAATTGAGGGAGGGGGGGGAAGAGCAGGGCAGTCAAAACCTTGTAATTCAAGATTACAAGTACATTTAATGAGGAGCTTCTTGTTGGAGCCCCTCTTGCAGATTAGTACACTGCTACTTAAATAATTTTTGCTACTATAGGCTATATTACATAGACGTGTAAGCCTACACTTACAATGTTTCATATGCACTATTATAATCCTCCAATTCGTCACATATGCATGGACCAGCAGTGAACAGTGTTTCTCTTAATAAAAATGCTTGAAGCGAGTGTTAATGAGCTATTGTTTTCGAGTCAATCACATTAATGGTGTGAGCCACCAGGAATGTTTTTTTACGATCGACTATCAACTTAAATATTGTATAGACCACCTTTTCGCTATAAAAACACATGGATGTACAGTACCAGTCAAAAGTTTGGACACACATACTCATTTATTTTTTACTGTTTTCTGTATTTCTGTAAAATTGATGTGGCTATGCAAAAACACTGGATGTTTTTGGAACTACTGAACGTAACGCGCCAATGTAAACTGTTTTTTTTTTGTATATAAATATGAACTTTATCAAACAAAACATACATGTATTGTGTAACATGAAGTCCTATGAGTGTTATCTGATGAAGATCATCAAAGGTTAGTGATTCATTTTATCTCTTGTGCTTTTTGTGACTCCTATCTTTGGCTGGAAAAATGGCTGTGTTTTTATGTGGCTTGGTGGTGACCTAACATAATCGTTTGTGGTGCTTTCGCTGTAAACGCCTATTTGAAATCGGACACTGTGGTGGGATTAACAACAAGATTACTTTTAAAACGGTATAAGATACATATGTTTGAGGAATGTTTATTATGAGATTTCTGTTTTGAATTTGGCGCCCTGCACTTTCACTGGCTGTTGTCATTTCGAGATTTAAAAAATATATATATATATACAGTTGAAGTCGGAAGTTTACATACCTTAGCCAAATACGTTTTTTAAACTCAGTTTTTCACCATTTCTGACATTTAATCCTAGTAAAAATTCTGTTTTAGGTCAGTTAGGATCACCACTTCATTTTAAGAATGTGAAATGTCAGAATAATAGAGTTATTTATTTCAGCCTTTATTTATTTCATCACATTCCCAGTGGGTCAGACGTTTACATACACTCAATTAGTATTTGGTAGCATTGCCTTTAAATTGTTTAACTTGGGTCAAACTTTTGTGGCCTTCCACAAACTTCCCACAATAAGTTGGGTGAATTTTGGCCCATTCCTCCTGACAGAGCTGGTGTAACTGAGTCAGGTTTGTAGGCCTCCTTGCTCGCACACGCTTTATCAGTGCCTGCCCACAAATTTTCTATAGGATGAGGTCAGGGCTTTGTGATGGCCACTCCAATACCTTGACTTTGTTGTCCTTTAGCCATTTTGCCACAACTTTGGAAGTATGCTTGGGGTCATTGTCCATTTGTAAGACACATTTGCGACCAAGCTTTAACTTCTTGGTGACGGGGGCAGTATTGAGTAGCTTGGATGAATAAGGTGCCCAGAGTAAACTGCCTGCTACTCTGTCCCAGATGCTAATATGTGCATATTATTAGTAGTATTGGATAGAAAACACTCTGGAGTGTCTAAAATCTGAGGAAATCTGAGGTTTGTAGTTTCATTTAAGTGATTGCCTATCCAATATGCTGTGTCTATGGGGCCAGATTGCATTTCCCAAGGCTTCCAGCAGATGTCAACAGTCTTTAGAACGTTGTTTGAGGCTTCTATTGTGGAAGGGTGTCGAATAAGAGCTGTTTCAATAAGTGGACTAGGCTGAGGCCAATCAGTTGTTTACTGCGTGGTCACGCGGGCGCACCGTTCCTTCCTTCCTTCTTTTTCCGCTGTAATGAATACGCTATTATCCGGTTGGAATATTTTTGAAGATTTAATATAAAAATACCCTAAGGATTGATTGTAAACATCGTTTGACATGTTTCTACAAACTGTAATGGAACTCTTTTGACTTTTCGCCTGGATTTTGCGCTCGCGCATTGTGCCTTTTGGTATAGTGAACTAAACGCGCAAACAAAACGGAGGTATTTGGACATAAATGTGGACGTAAATGAACTTAACAAACATTTCTTGTGGGAGTCCTGGGAGTGCATTCAGACGAAGATCAGCAAAGGTAAGTGAAGATTTATAATGCTATTTATGACTTTTGTTGACTCCACAATTTGGCGGGTAACTGTATGGCTTGCTTTTGTGGCTGAACACTGTTCTCAGATTATTGTGCTTTTGCCGTAAAGCTTTTTTGAAATCTGACACAGCGGTTGCATTAAGAACAAGTTTATCTTCAATTCTATGTAAAACAAGTATCTTTCATCAAAGTTTATGATGAGTATTTCTGTTATTTGATGTGGCTCTCTGCAATTTCTCCGGATGTTTTGGAGGCATTTCTGAACATGGTGCCAATGTAAACTGAGAATTTTGGATATAAATATGAACTCGATCGAACAAAACGTACATGTATTGTGTAACATTGAGTCCTGGGAGTGTCATCTGATGAAGATCGTCAAAGGTTAGTGATTTTTATCTACATTGCTCAAAAAAATAAAGGGAACACTAAAATAACACATCCTAGATCTGAATGAATGAAATATTCGTATTAAATACTTTTTTCTTTATATAGTTGAATGTGCTGACAACAAAATCACACAAAAATTATCAATGGAAATCAAATTTTTCAACCCATGGAGGTCTGGATTTGGAGTCACACTCAAAATTAAAGTGGAAAACCACACTACAGGCTGATCCAACGTTGATGTAATGTCCTTAAAACAAGTCAAAATGAGGCTCAGTAGTGTGTGTGGCCTCCCTGCCTGTATGACCTCCCTACAACACCAGGGCATGCTCCTGATGAGGTGGCGGATGGTCTCCTAAGGGATCTCCTCAGAGACCTGGTCTAAAGCATCCACCAACTCCTGGACAGTCTCTGGTGCAACGTGGCATTGGTGGATGGAGCGAGACATGATGTGCTCAATTGGATTCAGGTCTGGGGAACGGGCAGGCCAGTCCATGTCATCAATGCCTTCATCTTGCAGGAACTGCTGACACACTCCAGCCACATGAGGTCTAGCATTGTCTTGCATTAGGAGGAACCCAGGGCCAACCGCACCCGCATATGGTCTCACAAGGGGTCTGAGGATCTCATCTCGGTACCTAATGGCAGTCAGGCTAACTCTGGCGAGCACATGGAGGGCTGTGCGGCCCCCCAAAGAAATGCCACCCCACACCATGACTGACCCACCGCCAAACCGGTTATGCTGGAGGATGTTGCAGGCAGCAGAACGTTCTCCACGGCGTCTCCAGACTCTGTCACGTCTGTCACATGTGCTCAGTGTGAACTTGCTTTCATCTGTGAAGAGCACAGGGCGCCAGTGGCGAATTTGCCAATCTTGGTGTTCTCTGGCAAATGCCAAACGTCCTGCACGGTGTTGAGCTGTAAGCACAACCCCCACCTGTGGACATCGGGCCCTCATACCACCCTCATGGAGTCTGTTTCTGACCGTTTGAGCAGACACATGCACATTTGTGGCCTGCTGGAGGTCATTTTGCAGGGCTCTGGCAGTGCTCCTCCTGCTCCTCCTTGCACAAAGGCGGAGGTAGCTGTCCTGCTGCTGGGTTGTTGCCCTCCTACGGCTTCCTCCACATCTCCTGATGTACTGGCCTGTCTCCTGGTAGCGCCTCCATGCTCTGGACACTACGCTGACAGACACTGCAAACCTTCAATGCGAGCTGTGGCAAGATGTGCCATCCTGGATGAGCTGCACTACCTGAGCCACTTGTGTGGGTTGTAGACTCCGTCTCATGCTACCACTAGAGTGAAAGCACAACCAGCATTCAAAAGTGACCAAAACATCAGCCAGGAAGCATAGGAACTGAGAAGTGGTCTGTGGTCCCCACCTGCAGAACCACTCCTTTATTGGGGGTGTCTTGCTAATTGCCTATAATTTCCACCTGTTGTCTATTCCATTTGCACAACAGCATGTGAAATTTATTGTCAATCAGTGTTGCTTCCTAAGTGGACAGTTTGATTTCACAGAAGTGTGATTGACTTGGAGTTACATTGTGTTGTTTAAGTGTTCCCTTCATTTTTTTGAGCAGTGTATATTTCTGCTTTTTGTGACACCTCTGTTTGGTTGGAAAATGGCTGAATGCTTTCTGTGACTAGTTGCTGACCTAACACATGTTCTGCTTTCGCCGAAAAGCCTTTTTGAAATCGGACACCGGTTGGATTAATGAGAAGTGTATCTTTAAAATGGTGTAAAATACTTGTATGGTTGAGGAATTATAATTATGAGATTTCTGTTTTGAATTTGGCGCCCTGCAATTTCACTGGCTGTTGGCGAGGTGGGACGCTAGCGTCCCGAACGATCCCAGAGAGGTTAACTTCTTGACTGATGTCTTGAGATGTTGCTTCAATATATCCACACAATTTTCCAGCCTCTTGATGCCATCTATATTGTGAAGTGCACCAGTCCCTCCTGCAGCAAAGCACCCCCACAACATGATGCTGCCATCCCCGTGCTTCACGGTTGGGATGGTGTTCTTCGGCTTGCAAGCATCCCCCTTTTTTCCTCCAAACATAACAATGGTCATTATGGGCAAACAGTTCTATTTTTGTTTCATCAGACGAGAGAACAATTCTCCAAAAAGTATGATCTTTGTTCCCATGTGCAGTTGCAAACTGTAGTCTGGCTTTTTATGGCGGTTTTGGAGCGGTTGCTTCTTCCTTGCTGAGCGGCCTTTCAGGTTATATCGATATAGGACACATTTTACTGTGGATATAGATACTTTTGTACCTGTTTCCTCCAGTATTTCCATATGGCCTTTTGCTGCTGTTCTGGGATTTATTTGCACTTTTCGCACCAAAGCGCGTTCATCTATAGGAGACCAAACGCGTCTCCTCCCTGAGCAGTATGCCGGCTGCGTGGTCCCATGGTGTTTATACTTGCGTACTATTGTTTGTACAGATGAACGTGGTACCTTCAGGCATTTGGAAATTTCACCCAAGGATGAACCAGACTTGTGGAGGTCTACAATTTTTTTCTGAGGTCTTGGCTGATTTATTTTTAATTTCCCATGATGTCAAGCAAAGAGGCACTGAGTTTGAAGGTAGGCATTGAAAGACATCCACATGTACACCTCCAATAGGCTAATTGACATCATTTGAGTTAATCAGAAGTTTCTAAAGCCATGACATCATTTTCTGGAATTTTCCAAACTGTTTAAAGGCACAGTCAACTTAGGGTATGTAAACTTCTGACCCACTGGAGTGATGCAGTGAATTATAAGTGAAATAATCTGTCTGTAAACAATTGTTGGAAAAATGACTTGTGTCATGCACATAGTAGATGTCCTAACCGACTTGCCAAAACTATAGTTTGTTAACAAGAAATTTGTAGAGTTGTTGAAAAACGAGTTTTAATGACTCCAACCTAAGTGTATGTAAACTTCCGACTTCAACTGTATATTTGTCATGGCTCCCGAGTGGCGCAGGATCTTGGTGCAAGAGGCTTTACTACAGTCCCTGGTTTGAATTCAGACTGTATCACATCCGAACGTGATTGGGAGTGCCGTAGAGCAGCTCACAATTGGCCCAGCGTCATCCGGGTTTGTCCAGGGTAGGCCGTCATTGTAAATAAGCATTTGTACTTAACTGACTTGCTTAGTTAAATAAAGGTTCAATTTATAAAAACAACTGGTGGCAACTGCAGCACAATCAATAGGAGGGTGAACAGTGGCTGGTGCCTAAAAATACAGATAACTTGCTTTATGCAGGTGTTGCACACCAACAGATGGAGAAAACCTACACCAGTTGAGCATTTCATTTCAACAATTTTAATTTTACTTTACAAACAACAAGAGGGCTTAATTGGAGTCTATTTCTTTGGAGCCTAGACCTATATAAAATAACTTAACTGGCTGAGATAGTCTGAGGCATAACAGCCTAATAGAAGTAGGATTTTTACAATTTGTCCTACTTACAATTGCAACTGGTCAAAAATGTAGCATCCTACATAAAACGATAAGTTAAAGAAAAAAAGTCTGCATGTTCGAACTGAAACAATGTAACTAATAATGAAAGCGCACATTTGTAAATCTCAAACTCTAAAAGTTTGTGTAAACACAATGTGTGTGACATTGTGTTTACAATAAAGAATGTAGCCCATCATGCAAATGTTTCCTATTAGCAGGACAATAGACTTTTTATAGCCCGGCTACTGTTGTGGAAATCTCTCAACTTGCAATGTAATGTATTCGATGCTTAAGTACTCTAAAGTGTTACATATCTAACTCAAAACAACATTTCTTCATCAACATCTTTATGCTTTCGTTAACCTTCTTGATCTTTCCCTTTATTTCTGTAGCAATTTTGAGAAAATTGCTCAAGGGCCACGGTTGATTCGTCTATGAAGATGACATTCTTGAATGTCTCGCAAGTTTTGATCTGGGCCTGCGGGACGCAAAGTTCTTTGTTTGTCAGACAAATCGTAGGGTTGAAACTACAGAACAGTACAAAACAAGCAAACACACAGGGTTAATGTTCTGATTTAAAAAATTAAAAAATATATATATATATATTATTTACAAGGACAGCCTACTCCTTCCTCCTGTTGTACAGCACCATATTTTCCATTCCCATCCTAATGGAAACCCTGATGGTTTCGGTTTTTGTTTTTCTCTGAATAGAAACACCACAATATTAATCAAATTAATTAAGCCAAATTTCTTAAAATCAATCCCATATACTATGTTATTACAAAAAAAGGTCTTAAATTCTCTGGTAATGCCAATACGGAAGACTATCAAATGCTTCTCAAAGATGCCCTCTGGTGGTCAAACTAGCAATAACTTGCGTTAACAGAAAAAATGGCTGACAAATAGATAACGTGCCACGGAATGCTGCAGCAGCCCGCAAGGTGTATAATGCAACTTTTAAAGGAGGAACCACTGTAATAGTGAAGACATCAAAACTATGAAATAACACATGGAATCATGTAGAAACCAAAAAAGTGTGAAACAAATCTAAATATATTGAGATTATTCAAAGTAGCCAGCCTTTGCCTTTGTTGGTCTTTTCAAACGGTTCGTACACTGAGGGCATTATCATCCTAATCGCAGTATTATTCTAACCTCGTAGTGTGGAAAGAGGATAATCACGTTTTTGACTGCACTGGGCCTTTAAGATCTTTGATAGGCTGATGTGTAATTTGTTACAGGAAATCACTGTCAGCTGGTGAGGTTAGCATAGGGCTAACATGTGGCAGGTTATCTGATAGAACACTACATTGTAGCTGGTCCCATCGCATGCAACTACATCGAGGATTGTAATTGGTTGATGCACATTTTGAGACAGAAAAACATTAGGTTTAACTTTTTCTAATGTCCAAGTATAGACCCCTCTATATCTTATTTATTTACTTTCTCCACAGTACCCCAACTCGAGGCAAGAAGAGGTAGTGAAAGTGCATTGACTCCTACAGGCTCCTCGTGATGGTTCTCTCAACCATGGAGCACAGTACCAGAAGACCTCCACGCTGCTGGCCTCCGGTGGCTCTCTTCCTCGTCTTCATCCTCACCCAGCAGCTCTACGCCCTCATCGTGTTACACGGCCAGTTGGTCAGCTCTAGTGAGGCCAACATCAGCCCTTTCAACTTCTGCCTCCAGGGACAAGATGTTGGAGTTACCTGTGATGATCAACACAACAACATGGCTACCACCGCTGGTGTATTAGTGGATATCCTCAGGGTTCTGGTCATTATGAGTCTGTATATTCCACTGGTGCTGGTGCCCTTTGCCCTCATGGCCTTTCTGTTTGCAGTCTGCTGTGATGACAGAGGGGTGTTGTGGTTCAGTGTCAGCTGTCTGGCTGCTTCCAGCCTACTGATGCTTGTGGGTCTCTGTGTGTTTGTGGGGCTCCACTTTAACTATGTGTCATTGGCTGGTATGACAGCAGGGTACTATGTTTGTGTGTTTGTTAATGCTGAGCTGGTTACAGCAGCTGTACTGACCTGGATGACAGGGAGGCGGCAGCTAAGAGAGAAGACGACATCCAATGATAACTAATAACCCAGTGGAGAGGCTTGCTGGTAACCAACAAGGGATTGTCCTCCCTAGTGTTCAAATAAGAGGAAATGTTCAGCAACCCCTAACTGACCTCACAAACATTTGTTTGCTGGTCAGGAAAAACAAGTCAACTTTTGATTTTGTTTATTTCAAGTTTTTCAATGTGTTCAACATGATCAACCAAAAGGGTGTTCATTTTTAAATGACTGTCTATATAATGTTTTTCAAAACATACTATTCATAACTTTATTTTGTCTGTTTTCATGTTTGTGTTCTGTACATAGATGCATATTTTAAATCAAATTAAGTTTCCAATATAAACTCTGATACAGAGATACTTTGACTACTACTACTCTCTGACTACTACTACTACTATAGTCCTACTGTACTGTGGTCGGTAATGTTGATGACAAAAATGCTAGTCATTTTAATAAATCGACCAATCGACATTGCATACCTTTTGGCTAACTGTCATGTTCCAGTAAATGAGTGTGATAACAATGATTATAAGGTAAAGTAGGTTAAGTTAAAACCACCAATTTTGCAAATGTACATGATTTATTCATCAAAATTGTGAAGTGTATGACATGCCTGTTGATCATAAGCCTATGTTGATGGTCAACAAAGATTTCTCTATTTTCTGTGAATTTGGTCAGGTCACCAAAAAAGTGACATATTGCAGCTTTAAAAATAAAATAAATTGAATCAATAAAAGTGCCTTTAGAATATCCCAGTAGTCACATTTTATTCTTCAATCAAAATTATATTTGTTTGTTTCTATTACAAAGTATGTCATGGCCCTTTTACTGCACTTAAAGGCGGAAACTATCTTGAGCAGTTGCGCCCAATATTGTACACATCATTAGTTGCACCTAGTGAGACAGTTTTTAGGCCCAATGCCTTTTCTAAGACGGTGCATAAACACTTCACAGATTGAACCTAATCCTGTATTCATAAATGCTTTCAATGGAGATGTATTTACTAACATTACCAAGAACCCACTATTAGCAGAGAAGGAAATCATTCATGTTATGGGTCCCATTTGCCCCCATTGACTATTTGTAATATACTCTAGTCTACATGACCTCACTGTGTATCCCCCCCCCATCTCAGTTTGTAAGGAAAGCATCTCAAAGTGTTCTGTGGTTTATCATCAGGTGAAGAATATCTCCCTTACAAGCCTGAGGGCATCATCGTCTGCTGTGGGAGACTGTGACCGTGAGTGGTCCTCTGCTCCAACATCCTGAGCCAAATCCCCTGGACTATCAGCATCGTCGTGACTTGGTCCTGAACTCTGACCCTCAGGTCCCTGCTCTGTGTTGTTATTGTGAGTGTTGTTGTTTTGAGCGTACAGTAGAGTGTCCTCCTCGGCTACATCGATGTCCGTTTCTGAGACATACGTCCTCTCCTGTGCATCAGAGTCTGAGGACTCCGCCACCACGTCCAACTCAGACAGCCTCCTCTTCTTCTCCCTGACACAGTTTTTTGCATTCATAGAGCAGCCCGCCACACTCCTTTTGACCTGTAGGAATGAATGCAATATACAGGGTGAATTGGATAACACAGACAGAAATACCTCAGTTATATCCACTAGGAATGATTTAAACCTCCCCACCAGATGTTTCACAATTTTGTTGTAGCCCTGAACTAGCTCACCTGAGCCACCAATTCAAAGGCATGATGATTACCTGATGAGTTGAATCAGGTGTGCTAGCTCTGGATTAGATCAAATAACAGCTGGGGGTCCCCACTAGAGGTCCTTCATACTGTGGTCTAAGCTAGTTAGCTGCAACCCCCCTTACCCCTCAGTGAATCATCGCCCAGTCTATGGAACATCACCTGTTTGTCATCATGACGAGCTCCATCTTCTCCACCTCCAAAATCATTCAAATAACTGACAGCTGCCTCCACCAGCTCCTTTTCATTCATGCAGTAGAAGGCCACTCTGGACAGCAAGAGGGAAAATTAAGTCCTATGTGCAGAAAACAAATACTTTTCATATAGCCATCAGGTTACTTTTAGTTGAAAAATAGAAAAGTTAGTGGTTGAAACCACACTCTACAGAAAACAATTGCCTGCGAGGTGTTTGCCCTGCAAGGTGTGACAGAGAGCCCGTATATACGAAAATTGCATTTACCACTTATTGCTTAGCTAATAAAAAATATATAGCATACAATCGGTGACTCAATGTCATATTTATTCTGATACCAGATTCGAATTGACGCAACCCTAACATTTTGCAAAAAGTCTACAGTAGCCTCAGCAGCACTCTGTAGAGTAGCACCATGGTGTAGCCGGAGGACAGCTAGCTTTCACCTTCCTCTGGGTACATGGACTTCAATACAAAACCTTGGGAGGCTCATGGTTCTCACCCCCTTCCATAGATTTACACCAGCCTTTCTTAAAGTATGGGTCGCAGACCTGTTAATGGTGGGTCGCGACGTGTCAGAGTAAATGTATAATTAATTACAGGAATTGATTTGGCCAAGTCTCTGCTCAGCAGCGGTCTCTGCTCTGTTTGGCAGCTGCACAAGTGTGACAGGGAGATGCCTGTGTGCTTCGTGGTTTACCAGATCTTTTTTCTGTAGTTTTCTTGAAGATCACTCCGTGACACACAATGCAGCGCTGTCGTTCAGCAGCAGATGATGCGCTGTCTGCCACTGACTTGTCATTCCCACTTGCCATCACTCACCGCTGTTATCAAATGGACTCATGCTAGCCACAAGTTCTGACTGAGCTCAATTGTCATGAAACACATATACAGCGATGAGTTTCTCTCTCTTTCATACAAACTTGTAACGAGGAGCGACCACAATGTGTTTTGTGTGGGGAAGTGCTTAGTAATGAGTCTCTCAAAACTAACAAATTAATAAAACGACACTTCCTGACCAAACATCCACAGCATGATGGCAAACCCAGGGAGTTATTTGAGAACAGAGCAGAATGCTTCAGGAAACAGTGATTCGACAATGGAAAAGTAAGTCAGCTAGCAAGGCATTGTTGTCATTTTATAACAGGTGATTGATTATAAGCAGAAAAAAGGGCGTACTAACTATCTCTCATCGTAGTAGTTGTGAGTTTCTCTCTCAAACAATCCCCTGGCCTTGTACAGAGCTAATAGCTAACATTCACCAAAGCAAGCAAGCTACTGTTAGTGCAACCCTAGTAACAGTACAGATTCAAATAAAATTATCAGGCCTACTGTACATCAAAACGGAGCCCAGAATATACATGCTTGTTGAAAACTTCAACCAGCTACACACCTCTCATTAGGACTGTGTGTGTGTGTGTTTTCTGGTCTACATCTGTGTGACGTGATCAATCAGTTTATTCCAGTTTAGAATAAAAAAATATGTATTGTATTTTAACAGCAACAGTTCCAACCTAGACTTTCTTTCAACAATAATTTATACAGTAAGATGTACAGTAGGCCTGATTATTTTTCATCTGTACTGTTACTTAGGGTTGTGTAACCGGTGTGAAATGGCTAGCTAGTTAGCGGGGTGTGCGCTAATAGCGTTTCAATCGGTGACATCACTGGCTCTGAGACCTTGAAGTAGTTGTTCCCTTGCTCTACAAGGGTCGTGGCTTTTGTGGAGCGATAGGTAACAATGCTTCGAAGGTGACTGTTGATGTGTGCAGAGGGTTCGGGGCAAGGGACGGAAGCTATACTGTTACATTGGTGCTGTGACCCAGATCACTGGTTGCTGTAGAAAAAGAGGTCGAAAAGGAGGGTGAGTGTAACCAGTGTGAAATGGCTAGCTGGTTAGCGGGGTGCGTGCTAATATCATTTCAAACCGGTGACATCACTCTCTCTGAGACCTTGAAGTAGTTGTTCCCCTTGCTCAGCAAGGGCCGTGGCTTTTGTGGAGCGATGGGTAACAATGCTTCGAGGATGACTGTTGTCGGTGTGTGCAGAGGGTCCCTGGTTCGAGCCCAGGTAGGGGTGAGGAGAGGGACAGAAGCTATACTGTTACAATTGCACTATCAAAAACTGCCTGTGTGTGTGTTCTGTTGTACATCTGTGTGATGTGATCAATAAGTTTATTCCAGTTCAGAATTAAAAGGATTTATTGTATTTTAACAGCAACCTAGAAAAGCAACCTAGAAAAGTTCTGAGACAGATATGTAAGAGTGTTTTTAATGGTGGAAAATAAACGAATAGATATTTATATGGATATTTAATTTCAATGTTATTTGTTTTTGTCTATATTGCATTTGTTTTAGGCATAAGGGCAATGAAATGTACCAATATTTATTTATAGTTGCATATTTTCCTAAGCGTGAATTTCTCATTTGGGTCCCAGGCTGAAAAAGTTTAAGAACCCCTGATTTACACAGTAATTATGACAATTTCTGGAGGACGTCCTCCAGCCTATCAGAGCTCCTGAAGCATGAACTGACATGTTGTCCACCCAATCAATGGATCAGATATTTAATCTAGTACTGAAAGCATAAACTACAGCTAGCTAGCACTGCAGTGTATAAAATGTGGTGAGTAGTTGACTCAAAGAGAGAAAGACAACAGTTAACAAATACATTTCTTCCAAAATGAAGGAGAAGCAAGAGAAAAATATATAGAGGGGGATTGTCATTTTTTCCACTTTCAGTTTCACTTACTTAGCTAGCAAATGCAGCAAGCTAGTTTAGCTTACCTAAACAACCTGCTTTCATACACAACACTGGAACTCTTCCAAATCAAGGTAAGCTTTTGGTATTATAAATTATTGCCACCAGGGCCCACCGTTGTAACTGCTTACTGACTGTGCCGTTACTCTATGATTGTAGCGGGTTTACTAACGCCTTAGTTCCATTAGCTATGCTGACTATGACGTTACTTTAGCCAATATACTCCAGCTAATATGGTGACAACGATGTAGGCTGTGTATAGGGGTTTGGCTTGTTTTTTTCGCCTGGTCACATACAGCTGATGTGTTGTGCATTGAAGTCCACAAGCGAAGTCCACAATGTGTCACACCTGTGTGCACACTACGTTGTAAACTTTAATTCATAGGCTAGGTTGCAGCAACCTCATGATGGATATAGGGGAAATTCGAGTATCATGTAGTAGCCGAAACCTATCGCTGTAACTAACATTGAACTGGGTGAATGGAATAGGAATGAGTCATCCAATATTCTGTAATAGAAATAAAGCCATGCTCATGAAAAAAAACGTCCTAATCTTAAACGGCACTGTCTGACCGCAACTGATTCTGACTGCAATGTTTTTCGTAAGGGCACTGCCTACCTATAGTATAGGTATTATTTCATATCTCAAGAATGATGTTAATTTGTCCTTTGATGAAACTACACTGCCCACCTTTCAACTCGTTTCCTCGTTCTCTTGCCTGAAGTTATCCTCTTCAGTGTCTCCTTATCTTTCACTCTGTCCTCATCCTTCCTTGCCATCCAAGACGGTAGTTCCCGCCGCTTTCCTGCCATGTCAACGATGTACTGTATGCTCAGTTTAAAGTAGTACAGAAATACGACTAAAATATCGTGTTTAAATCACAACTCCGTGAATTTTCGATGTCATTTCACAACTATTTTTTTCCGGTTTGATACGTCCGCAGCCGTAGGGAAGATATACTTGTGAGGAGATGGGAAACTCCGTTGGTATCGTATTAAGCCCCCTTGTGTGCATTGCCAACACGTCGTCAATGGGCCGCGCGTTGCATTCTGGGTGATTGCGACAATTAGAACTCTCCTTTAAGGAGTCAGTTGAGCGCCAGCTCCAAAAAACATCCATTAGCATGAATTTCGTCAACAAGAAGAACATTGAAAATCTTTTCCGAGATATGAGATAATTAACTTGTATGTAATATCGTGTAGCTTTGGAATCGTGACATTGCGTACTTTCGAGGAAAATAGCCAAGTTAAGGATGGATTGCGTTTAATTTATTTTTTATTTTTATTAAATCAATACATAAAGCACATGAGGGAACAAGCATACATAGATTAAACAATTGACAATCGCACTAGGGGGTACAATATCACATTTCAATTACACAAGGACCTTAATGGACATGCATATACTTACAATTCTAACAGCTTTTTTGTTAGTAGAGCATTTAACCGTCTTAAAATACAGTTCAATTTCTTTTTGTAGGGTACGAAAATGTGGTTCTGTTTGTAAATTTACATTTGTGTATATGAAATTTGTAAGGATGGATTGCGTTACAATTAGTTTAGCAACCGCGTGACGCACCATAGAACGTGAACACGATTGGTCGACATTCTGCTGGTGAGGCGTTATGATGGTCTTCCGGTAATTGCATTAGGATCACTATCTCCTTTCTCTGAAATCTCTGTTTACTTACGCCTCGCGTCCTGTCCTTTCCCCATTGGATACATTTAGAGGGAGTTCTGGCTTTCTCATCCAATGGGTCTTGAGAAGGAGACGAGGAGCGAGGACGCGATAAATGTTTGAGATATTTCCATTTGTATACATATCGAAAGTTCTAACCATAGCCATTCATTGCTTAGCCTAGAGTGCCATGTTGCGGACAAGAAGAGAAACACTACAATGTGCGTAATGCATCTGTAGTTTAGTTTCTATGACGTTATTGTAAAGTCACGACCAAAGAAGATGGTAAAATGTTTATTATATACTGAACACAAATAAACGCAACATGCCATGCATTCATTGATTTTACTGAGTTACAGTTCATATGAGGATATCAGTCAATTTAAATAAATAAATTCGACACTAATCTATCGATTTCACGTCACTGAGAGTACAGATGTGCATCTGTTGGTCACAGATACCTTAAATGGGTCTCAGGATCTCGTCACGGTATTTTTTTGCATTCAAATTGCCATTGATAAAATGCAATTGTGTTCGTTGTCCGTAGCTTATGCCTGCCCATACCATAACCCCACCACCATGGGCCTGGCACTGTTCACGTTGACATCAGCAAACCGCTCGCCCACATGACGCAACAGACGTGGTCTGCGATTGAGGCCGGTTGGACGTACTGCCAAATTCTCTAAAACAAACAGATGGAAGTTTATGTTAGAGAAATAAAACATTAAATTCTTTGGCAACAGCTCTGGTGGACATTCTACAAGTCAGCATGCCAATTGCATGCTCCCTCAACTTGAGACATCTGTGGCATTGTGTTGTGTGACAACTGCACATTTTACAGTGGCCTTTTATTGTCCCCAGCACAGCACAAGGTGCACCTGTGTAATTATCATGCTGTTTAATCAGAAAATTGATATGCCACTCCTGTCAAGTGGATGTATACAGATTTGTGCACAACATTTGAGAGAAATAAACTTTTTGTGCTTATGGAACATTTCTGGGATCTTTTAATTCAGGTCATGGGATAAACACTTTTTTACATACATATTTTTGTTCAGTGTAATTGAACTTTTTACAGCTCCTAGACAGTTGCTTTTATAACAACCATCTGCATGTATATGAAGTATAATTTGGGAATTCTTCAAATCTTCTACACTAGATGGAGCCTTTGAGACCTACAGTGTGGCCATCCATTTTAAAGTGATAGTTCACCCAAATTAGAAAAGTACATTGCTTACAGGGTAATTGGACAAGTCATGACAGCAATCCATACTTTGGTTGTGTTTCTCTGGCACCGTTTCCATGATTTAGCATTTGTGGCACAAATCCCTTTTAAACCATGGGACGGATATGAGCTTTTTTCCCGCATCTTATGCAAAACATCTATACGTGACTTTGCTGAGCTTCACAATCAATTTTAGATAAATGCTAGCATCCATCCCATGACTCGAATGGGATTTGTGCCACAAATGCTAAAACGTTAGCATGTGGAAACCAATTGATTGCTGTCATACCTTGTCCATAGACTGGTTTCTGTACCCTGTAAGCAATGTGTTATTTAGTAATTTGGGTGAACTATCCTTTTAAACCATCTATGGGCCTAGTATATTGAACACAATTAATACATATTACCACTTTTTAAAGCACATTCACACAATAAAAACCCACACAAACATCCCAAAATGAACACTTTACACCACGTCAAGAGTTGGACTGTATTTCAGAATATTTTTCGGTAAATAGGTTTAGCTATTTTTCTTTCACAAAATGTAATATAGCTGTACTGTCGCATTTCATAAAAATAGTTGTTCACTTCGGTTTTTGGAACTACAGTATCAACCATTGGCTGATGCATGCAACGTCTGAGCAGGGGAACGCGACCCATATGATATAGCAATCTGATGCCCAACTGCTCAGACGATGATTTGGCACACAATCAAATGTATTTATAAAGCCGTTTTTACATCAGCAGATGTCAAAGGACTTTACAGAAACCCAGCCTAAAACTCCAGACAGCAAGCAATGCAGATGTAGAAGCACGGTGGCTAGGAAAAACTCCCTAGAAAGGCAGGAACCTAGGAAGAAATCTAGAGAGGAGCCAGGCTCTGAGAGGTGGCCAGTCCTCTTCTGGCTGTGCCTGGTGGAGATTAAGAGTACATGGCCACTAAGGCCAGATTGTTCTTCAAGATGTTCAAATGTTCATAGATGACCAGCAGGGTCAAATAGTAATCAGTGGTTTTAGAGGGTGCAACAGGTCAGTACCTCAGGAGTAAATGTCAGTTGACTTTTCATATCTGAGCATTCAGAAGTCGACAGCAGGTGTGGTAGGGAGAGAGAAACGAAAACAGCATGTCCGAAGAGAGAATCAGGGGACACTGGTCCCGTCCGACGATAAACCCGGACAGGGCCAACCAGGCAGGATATAACCACACCCACTTTTCCAAAGCCCAGCTCCCACACCACAAGAGGCAGATCAAAAGACTTGAGACATGGATTGTGTATGTGTGCAATTCAGAGGGTAGATGGCCAAGACAAAAAATGTAAGTGCCTTCGAACTTGGTATGGTAGTAGGTACCAAAAGCACTGGTTTGTGTCAAGAACTGCAACGCTGCTGAGTTTGTCATGCTCTACAGTTTCCCTTGTGTATCAAGAATGGTCCACCACCCAAAGGACATCCAGCCAACTTGACACAATTGTGGGAAGATTTGGAGTCAACATGTGCCAGCATCCCTGTAGAATGCTTGCGACACCATGTAGAGTCCATGCCCTGACCAATCGAGGCTGTTCTGAGGGCCAAAGGGTTGCAACTCATTATTAGGAAGGTGTTCCTAATGTTTGGTATACTCAGTGTAGTTGCCACTGTGAGAGGGCCCATGGATTGTTTGTGATAAGTTTATTGTTAATTATTCATCGATGGTGCAATTTCATTTTCCAGGTAAGTTGATTGTCAATAAAATGCTATTTTATGCCTGCTACATTAAGTTAATCAAGTGAGTGGTTCTTTCCTTTAAGCGGATTCAATCCCGCTAGAAATGTTTTACTTCATCTATTGGTGCTCAGCCCTGTCAATCAAGCCCATCCTCATCTGATCTAATATGTCAACAATCAAGTCTGTGGGCGTGTTTCAGTGGTAAGGCAAAAGCAACCGACTGTAGATGACAGATTAGTGGAATCTGTGTGGGTAGCTGGACAGGTAGGATGACTGACAGTGAAGGTGAACAGGTGGTCACGTGTCAGGAATGGATGAGACTGAGGCAGGAATTCCTTTAACCATAAAGTGGTATATTTACGGAGTAGTCTGTGCTGCATCACAAAGGAAACAGATAACATGTATCCAATCAAATTCATAATCAAAAATCAAATCATATCATTCATTATTAACATCATTTAGGGAGTTCAACAGTCCAGTTCATTAAGAAGTCAATAGTAATCATTAGTGAGTCATTTAGGCTCGTAACCTTTTATCATAAATCATGAAAGAATACAAACAGTGAATGGTTATTCAACCTATAATCCCCATTATCAAAGTCGATCAGTTAGCAAACAATGACGTTTCACATTTCACTCTTTCAATTGTCTTCATGTGTACATATAATTAATTTCAATACATATGAACCATATCGATTGCATAATTGGCCTATGAGGATCCGTAGGGCCGTGATCATTGACAATATGTTTGAAGCGTGCACTCCAAGCCGCGCTCCGCGGTAATAACTATAAACAATAACTGATGGCCCATCTCCGGATCGCAACAGATAGTGCAGATGAAAGGTAACAGAGTCGGTGGACTTACGTGGATTCATGGACGCACAGAACGTCTGGATCAGATGGAGTTAAGGAAGAGAAAGCAGCGAGATCAGGCGATGGCAATTTCCTCCTTTTATGGAGTTGAGATCTGTCGGACATTGCCACCTGACCTAATTAAAGCGCCCCTGGCCCAGCTGAGTAAATGGCAATGAATTAAAGGATTATTCCACCAACTCCATGGGCCCTTTCTACAGTAGACAAAAGTCGAGTGACATCGGGGGAGGTGCATCTCTGACAGCTGAAAATTGGAGAAGGGTGTAATTGCAGATTGCAATTATGGGTGTTTTCTGATATCAGGCGTTTCTTGATATCAAGTTATTCCTATTGATGCTCGCCATTGGTTGGTGGCCGTTTCTTTCGCATCGAGGGCAACAGTTGTTGACAACTGCAGCATTGTAGCTAAGCCTAACCCTTTTCCTAATCTTTCCTAACCTGCCACACTAATTCACCTAACCTGCCATGTTAATTATCCTAACCTGCCACGTTAGATATCCTATCCTGTTATGTAAACAAACCATCAGTCTCATAACACTGGAACTGACCAATGGCAGGTATCAGTGGGCATTTCCTGATATCAGGGAACACCCACATCAGGAAATGCCCCGAATTGCAGAATGCAATTACACCATTCCAAAGTCGGACACTAATGTGGTTTTCCACAGCAAGGCTCAGATCAACATGGCAGTGTTACCATTGTTTATACAAGTTTTTCTTTATAATGCTGAAATAAACATGGCTCCAACCCCCCATATCACACACTCACAAACTAAAAATACACTGCTCAAAAAAATAAAGGGAACACTTAAACAACACAATGTAACTCCAAGTCAATCACACTTCTGTGAAATCGAACTGTCCACTTAGGAAGCAACACTGATTGACAATACATTTCATATGCTGTTGTGCAAATGGAATAGACAACAGGTGGAAATTATAGGCAATTAGCAAGACACCCCCAATAAAGGAGTGGTTCTGCAGGTGGTGACCACAGATCACTTCTCAGTTCCTATGCTTCCTGGCTGATGTTTTGGTCACTTTTGAATGCTGGCGGTGCTTTCACTCTAGTGGTAGCATGAGACGGAGTCTACAACCCACACAAGTGGCTCAGGTAGTGCAGCTCATCCAGGATGGCACATCAATGCGAGCTGTGGCAAGAAGGTTTGCTGTGTCTGTCAGCGTAGTGTCCAGAGCATGGAGGCGCTACCAGGAGACAGGCCAGTACATCAGGAGACGTGGAGGAAGCCGTGGGAGGGCAACAACCCAGCAGCAGGACTACTACCTCCGCCTTTTTTTCAAGGAGGAACAGGAGGAGCACTGCAAGAGCCCTGCAAAATGACCTCCAGCAGGCCACAAATGTGCATGTGTCTGCTCAAACGGTCAGAAACAGACTCCATGAGGGTGGTATGAGGCCTGACGTCCACAGGTGGGGGTTGTGCTTACAGCCCAACACCGTGCAGGACGTTTGGCATTTGCCAGAGAACACCAAGATTGGCAAATTCGCCACTGGCGCCCTGTGCTCTTCACAGATGAAAGCAGGTTCACACTGAGCACATGTGACAGACGTGACACAGTCTGGAGACGCCGTGGAGAACGTTCTGCTGCCTGCAACATCCTCCAGCATGACCGGTTTGGCGGTGGGTCAGTCATGGTGTGGGGTGGCATTTCTTTGGGGGGCCGCACAGCCCTCTATGTGCTCGCCAGAGGTAGCCTGACTGCCATTAGGTACCGAGATGAGATCCTCAGACCCCTTGTGAGACCATATGCTGGTGCGGTTGGCTCTGGGTTCCTCCTAATGCAAGACAATGCTAGACCTCATGTGGCTGGAGTGTGTCAGCAGTTCCTGCAAGAGGAAGGCATTGATGCTATGGACTGGCCCGCCCGTTCCCCAGACCTGAATCCAATTGAGCACATCTGGGACATCATGTCTCGCTCCATCCACCAACGCCACGTTGCACCACAGACTGTCCAGGAGTTGGCGGATGTTTTAGTCCAGGTCTGGGAGGAGATCCCTCAGGAGACCATCTGCCACCTCATCAGGAGCATGCCCAGGCATTGTAGGGAGGTCATACAGGCACGTGGAGGCCACACACACGACTGAGCCTAATTTTGACTTATTTTAAGGACATTACATCAAAGTTGGATCAGCCTGTAGTGTGGTTTTCCACGTTAATTTTGAGTGTGACTCCAAATCCAGACCTCCATGGGTTGATAAATTTGATTTCCATTTATCATTTTTGTGTGATTTTGTTGTCAGCACATTCAACTATGTAAAGAAAAAAGTATTTAATAAGAATATTTCATTCATTCAGATCTAGGATGTGTTATTTTAGTGTTCCCTTTATTTTTTTGAGCAGTGTATAATGTGGTCATTGTAAAATCAATTACTGAGAGAGAGCTTCAATTATCACATTAATTTGTATATAGGCTATCCACTGTATACATGAAGTTGGTTCCCGTTTTAGTCATGTCTTTGGTCACCTTTGCATGGGTCAAACAAAAACACCCTAATGATTGGTTGACAATAGAGCCTCCCACAATGCAGGCAAGGCTGCAGGAGGAAGTTGGTGATGAACTGCAGAAACTTACAGTCAAGTTCATGACCTTTGATCACATGATTTCTGTAAAGTTCCTGCAGTAGACATGTAGGCTCTAGTATGAACATTTTTATCCTTATAATGCAACAAACTTTTAAAGGCATCTGTCACTGACTTTGGAGATGGCTGCCGGTGTGGCCATGAGGTGGGGGTAAGATGGCGGACTGGAGAAAAGTGGAACATGTTTTGAGTGACTATGGAGTGGTGGATCACACAGAACTTGTGGTAGAGCTACAGAAGAAATTTGAACATGACGAGAGTGAGGATGAATTAACTGCGGTGGCAGGTGCGGTGAAGACAGCAGAGTATGAGCCTCATCCTGATGATGACAAAGATGATTCTGGCCCAGTGGGAATGAGTTTTTTTGTAGAGAATGGTTCCTCGCCTTCTGGCAGATCCGTATGTGGTGTCAGGTTTGGTGGAGGGCAGGTTGTGATATGTTGGGTCAGTGAAAGTGACTCGAAGTGGAATTGTTTAGATTTTTGTGTGTTTCTGCCATCCAGAGGGAGCATACACTCCGTACCATGCAACTGGGGACAAGAACTGTGACTTGCTTTCCTTTCTGGAGCAGGGCGCCGTTGAAATGAGTGATAACTGGAGTGCCATTAAGTGTGGAGGATGATCAACTGAAGTTGAAGATTCCCAGTGTCTCTGAAGCCTGCCGGGGCAGCAGGGTAGCCTAGTGGTTAGAGCGTTGGACTAGTAACCGGAAGGTTGCAAGTTCAAACCCCCGAGCTGACAAGGTACAAATCTGTCGTTCTGCCCCTGAACAGGCAGTTAACCCACTGTTCCCAGGCTGTCATTGAAAATAAGAATTTGTTCTTAACTGACTTGCCTGGTTAAATAAAGGTAAAAAATAAAACAAAATGTTTTGGACAAAGGGGCCCGTCCTCCCTGGCTGCTGGCCTGGAGTAGGATCAGATAGGGCCATAGTTGTGAGGTTTTAATGTGTGCAGGGTTAGGGCAATTTTTTTCACAAAGTGTAATGAATTCATACTACATTCATACTACTACTGCTGATACACAGCCAATACAGTAGGTGGCGGCATGCACTTATATTTTTTGGGTGGTTGCCCGCAATAATACCAAAGAAGTCACCGACTTCACAAAAGTGATCCACTCGAACGCGCCCGGTGTGACTCGCAATAACCTTTTCAGTGAAGTAACAGGGTTTCCACTAGATAACATAGCTACAAAGTCAAAACGGGTCTTAATTTAAGGTTAGGCGTAAGGTTAGGTTTAAAATCAGGTCTTAATAAGATAAATTGTAGAAATGGGCGGGAGTTAGCCATAATTATGACTGTGTTAATTTAACTAGTGACGACCCGGGAGCAGCGTTAGGTCACTGTACCAAATAGGCGAAGTTGGTCAAAAGGGTACACGACGTTTCTCAAAGGAATATTAGTAATAATAAAGTCAGAAATGGGTTTATTATCTCATCAGTCTTGATTTTCGTCGCACATCTTCAATCAGCACACAACTGCGAATGGATTGTAACGTTACTATTTTGCTCTTTTAGACAATCTTTACGACGCCCTGTCGGCAGCCATAACATAGCTCTCTTGAGAACAATTTGACGTTCGAGGTAAGCTAGCAAAGTTCGTCAATCAACTTCCGTTTTCAGTTGTTTGCTCTAGGAACATGCATTATCTCTGTATGTTCCTAGGTTTGCTAAGTCATCAGATATTTTAGATGTTCTATTGTCAAACCAAAGTTTCAATCTCTCAAGACTGCAGATGTTAGCTATTTAGCTAGCTAATGAGCTACAAGTACTGTCTGTAATCCGCATCGTTAACATTACATTTTATCATACTGAATCCATTAAACGACGGTTGGAAATATCTTAATGTAATGTATTTCACTGGTCTTGTTGTTCACCATACAGGAGACCTCGATCTGCCGGTGTAACAACAATGGTAGTGTTTAGTGCACAGGTGCTTCTGGCAGTAACAAGATCAAGGTAGGAGACCAGGTCACCGGCTCTATATTAGAAACTATTTAGGCCTGCACTTACCTCAACCACACAGTGGGGACACACACCACTGTAGGTGTCCACAAGATCCCTGCTAGTTAAATCAGTCATTTAACTCTCCAGGAAGTAATTTGGAAGAGTTGGTTATGTAAACAAGCTGGTCTGGTCTGTAAATGCCATAGGTGGCACCCCACAAACCATTGGTCTAGTTTACATTAGAACAGCAGTGTGCCTGGCTGACTGCTGTAGTGAAAGAAAGGATATGTCAAATATGACCAGGCAGCCACTGTCCATACTGATGTATCTGTGTTCTGTCTCTAGGGGATCTTACCTGCTGTCTAAGAGGCACAGCAGCTGCCCTCTCCCCTCCACAGCCTACGTCCACCACAACCTGGACCCCCCCAGCCGCCTGTCGTTCTTACCCTCCCTCAGCCATTCCAGGTCTGGCTACCCTCACTGTGTTCGGCTCCACGGTTTCAAGAACCACAGCACCACCCTGCTGGCCAGATCTCTGCACAGTTCCTGTGTCTGGCTGCAGGACACCAAGGCCCCTGCCACCCCAGCCCAGGATGACCACCCAGGGACCCCTAAGAATGGCCCCCCTGCACCCCAACCTCCAGTCCCTGCTCCCCCTGCTGCTGCCACTGTTGTGGCTGCAGCTGCCCCTACGGTCCAGGTAGTAAGGAAATCTATTGGCCAGAGGATAGTGGATGAGCTGAAACACTACTACAATGGCTTCAGGCTGCTGGGGATTGATACCAAGATTGCAGGGAGGATGGTGTGGAGACTGCTGCACGGACAACTGCTCTCACGCAGGGAGAGGAGACGGGTAAGTCAGGAAGTGTAGGCTGAGTTCGCTCTGTGTTTAACCTGTTCCTTAAGGAGTAAATAACAGGGTAGAGGGCAGGATTTATAGGAATACTCTTTGATGTGTAGTAAGGAGTACCAGGAACTAATGATCATCTGATCACCTCCAAATCTCAGGATGTTTTGAAAAGAACAAGGTCCTACCTTTTGAACTTATTGAACCAATAACAATTTTGCTCATTTTTGCGTTCCTACCTTTTGAAGTTATTGAACCAATATCACTGTTGCTCATTTTTGCGTTCATGTTTTCTCTCGTTGTGCCTATTGAACACAACTGAAGGAGTAGAACCACGTGTTGTGAGGTATTGTAGTTTAACCCTCAGTCTAAGAACAAAACTCTTAGGTCTGAGTCACCCAATCTGGCCCTTAGATTATAAACATTTCAGAACGCTCCCTGCCACAGTGCCAGTGTTGTGGTTAATCTGCTATCTGAAAAAGGACATTCATGTGGATGGTGTACCGAACGGTCTCTAATAGACTGTCTGGTGAAACATAGGCAAATAAGACGGATTGATGAATGAAACACAGTACATGTCGGGTCGCAGGCATGTAGATACAGTACGCCAAACAAACACACACCCACCCTCAGTTGACTTCAGGCTCCATGTTTATTAGTAAGGCTGATTGAAAGGATGCATCTAGCCTATTGCCTCTGATACAAGATGGGTGCAATAACACATGCACACATCCAAACACACCACCGTGTGACCCTTGCTGTTTGAATGCCATGGTAGAGCTTTACTCAGCACCGGTGCTATTTTAGAAAGGGACTGGCAGTGCTAGTAGTCTGCTAGAGACGGAGGGACAGAATCCTAACATAGTGTTGTTGCCCATGGTGGGTCAAGGGGGATTCCTTTTTGTGTTGTGGCTTAAGACCAGGAGTGAAAGTAAGCCGATCTGGGTTTGGCGTCCCAGCAAAATAAATAGTGGGGGTATGCCGTATCTGTAAAACGTGAGCCTATCACAATAATTAAGAAAACTATAGGCAGCGACAACATTATTTAACATTACCGCAGGTCAGCTACATGAAAATGAGTGAATTTACTTAAACCGGCAATATATAACATTATCCCAAATAGTTTTGTGCTTTGATAAGTGGCCCAGACGAGACACGCAGGCACAGCAGTGGGCGCAGCTATTCAGCCTTAAGTGTTGTATGCCTTATGATCATTGCCAAATTTCATTACACTTTTAGTTGGTTTGTAACTGATGTCTCTTTCTATTCATCAAATTGCTACACTCTCTGGGATCCTTATAAAACATGGCCTAATACATAACCTAGATGAGTACATTACAAGGACAGAACCACATACATTTTAAGTAAGAATACACACTTTCGTGCGTTTATGCCTTTATGGGATTTCATAGACTACTGAATGCAAGTGCAACACACGAAAATGGAAATGTACTAATGAGAAGGTGCGTTGCAAATAGGCTGACACTTCCTTCACTATCCTGATCCGACAAACTTTATCCGTTATCATACGTACAGTTTCACTATCCTGATCTGACAAACTTTATCCGTTATCATACGTACAGTTTCACGATCCTGCTTTTATGAAATAACGAGGTCAGTGTTTCAGATAGAGTTTCACTTATATCATTCACTCTGTTCAGTTCATAGAATGAACAGAACCGTCATCAAATGTGGCTTCACTTAACGTCCTTCACCCCCATTCAGCTCATAAAATGAACTAAACGGTCAGACATACAGACTTCTGTTTGCGTCTTTCACCCTTGCTCATAACAGTGAGCTAAATTCCTTGAGTCTTGAGCCTTGTTACAGGCTATTGCCTGTAAGGGTTAGCTGAGGTATAGTGTAATGTGTTAATCTACTGTTCATGAAGGGTTAGCTGAGGTATTGTGCCAGTCTTTGGACCTTGCTCATAAAAGGAACAAGATCCCGTGAATCAGATGGACTAGAGTATATAAAATGAACAAGAATCAGATGGGAGTTTCACCTAAGATGTGGCCACAGCCATTGGTTTTGTTTGTTCAAAGAAAACATTGTTTTGTCGATCACATTTCAAAATGTTTGGGATTGACTTGAGTGTTGGCATTCTATTTCTATAGGTGTTGGTGCAATCACAGGGCAAAACTCACATTGCATCACTGCAGCTTTCTATAATACCAAAAAACTGTAGCCTACATAAGTAATCTGCCATATTTTTAATCTCTCTCCTCCCCTCCCTTGTTGTGTGAGACCTGTTACTGTTTGCTTTGCTAACCCTCCGTTTTCTCTCCAGCTGATGAGGACATGTGCTGACCTGTTCCGCCTGCTGCCCTTCATGGTCTTCATCATCGTTCCATTCATGGAGTTCCTGCTTCCTGTCTTCCTCAAGCTCTTCCCTGAGATGCTGCCCTCCACTTTCGAGACCGAGACCAAGAAGGCACGTTCTTCACACTGTTGCAATGTTAATGTCCTTGACTTGTTGATGACTGACTGTGTCTCAATGGTCTAAACTTGCTTCCTTGTCTCCTCTCCTTCATCTGCACTGATCTAGTCATGATATGCTAGGTGTCTGTTTTTCTGTTCTTCCATTTTTGTAATATATATATTTATTTTTTAACTAGGCAAGTCATTTAAGAATATATTCTTATTTACAATGACTGCCTACCCCGGTCAAACCCGGACGACGCTGGGCCAATTGAGCGACACCCTATGGGACTCCCAATCATGGCTGGATGTGATACAGCCTGGATTCAAACCAGGGATTTATGCAGATAAAGGAAAGGAGACAAAAGCACACTTGAGATGCACCCAAGCAAGGGATATATTTCCGTTAGACCTGTAGGCCATTAGAATGAGCAGAAGTGTGTCCCAATCTATTTTCTCCTGAAGTGTGTACTTGTTCACCTCCCTTCATAGATTTGACAGGAAATTACTACTCAAAGAAACTCTCTAGCCCATGCCCCCACTAATCCAATGTTTATTTTACATTTGTGGGGAGTAGTGAACAGGTGCACACCCCAGGAAGAAATAGATTATTGGGACACCCCAGGTCTTTGTGTGGGATTAGACCCAATAGGCCTGAGCCTGGTTTCCCAATAGTGATGAAATTCAGACTTACGGTTTTTTTTTTAGTTCATTTTTTGTGAAAGATGCATCTTTCCTACAGCGGCTAACTATGTAACACGCATTTCCCCAAAACCACGCAGAGAGAACAGTCTCCCAGTGCGTTGTTGGAGAAAGTGCCGATACTGATATGATCGGGGGGAAAAGGCAGCGCTGCTCTCGGACCAGCTTTCTCAATGCAAAGCTTACCTTTTAAAATTTGAATTATTTCACAATACTGACGACAGATCAGCTCCTAGAGAGAGCTTAGCAACTACCGCTACAAATGTATTTATTTTTTGGGTGATCAAGAGTTTGTCACCGTTGAGACCGTGGTCTCATTCACAAGAGAGCTCTGTGAACATGAACATACACCATTTATTACACATAATGTAAGGTGATCAAAACAGACACAACTCTCACATATCACCCCATTGAGTATAATTTCTGTAATAACTTGAAGGCTATTTCATGAGGTGGCTTATTCTAATGCTTACCCAATAAAAATGCTCTAAATCGCACATCATGAAATATGTTGAGACAAATGACTCCAAGTAGAAAAATAGAACTCGAATGAACATGAAGTGTATTTCAAGATGATTTGAAGCATATTTTTATACGTCACTTGTTTGTATCAATTGCAAAGACATTGGCAACTTTATTTGTAGTCAATTTTGTTCTGAAGTTATCTGCGGTCAGAGAAGATAAGCTATGTTTAGCGGAGATCTTCTGTGTGTAAGGTGACATGGGAGGGCCATAAACTGTTCTACAAAAGGCGGGCGTTAGATTGCGATCTTTTTCAAGTGCAACGTTAACGGTTTTGGGAAACCGCTCTGAGATTTAACAATGCTCCTACGAAGGTTGTAACGATGAACTTCACCTTGAGATGCTTTTGGGAAACCGGGCCCTGGCTAGTTGTAGGTCACTCTGAATGGCTTTCATGTCCTCGTGCTCCTGTACAACAAGAGGTGCCTGACCTGGCTGCTCACATCATGGCCATTGGGATACCTACAGGAAGCAAGGGTAGTGACCACCATTAGTCAACTGGAGCACTTTGAAAGTTTGTTTTCAAATAGACCCTCTTTAACGTTACCTAGCAACTTCATAGAATGCCATGAGGCTCTTTTTTTACCTACTCTTTTTCTAAAACCAATCGCAAGTAACGAATACTAGTTTATGCATGAGGACCATTTGAGAAATGACTTCTCCCTCTCTCTTTCTGCCCTTTTTCTCTCTTTAAGGAGGAGAAGCAGAAGAAGGGTCTGGCTGCTAAGCTGGAGCTGGCTAAATTCCTCCAGGAGACCATAGCAGAAATGGCCAAGAGGAACAAGACCAAGGCTCTGACAGAGGACGAGACACAGCGCTTCTCCACCTACGTACAGAAGGTAATTTAGCCAGAGGGCAAAGCCTGCATCCACACCTCTGATTCATAATGTCATGAGTGTTTCAAGTTTTCATCCCGTTGTTTGTCTAGTCCTGGACATACAGACGTGATAATGGTCAACGTGTGATAACGTTCACTTGCCCATGTGTCCCTCCCAAGTCTGTCTCCAAAGTCCCCAGACTGCTCTAACTAACCCCTGTCCTCCCTGTGCCATCTCCAGGTGCGTCACACAGGGGAGCAGCCCACCACTAAGGACATCGTTAAGTTCTCCAAGCTGTTTGAAGACGAATTAACGCTGGAGCATCTAGAGCGCCCCCAGCTGGTGGCCCTGTGTAAGCTGCTGGAGCTCCAGCCCATAGGAACCAATAACCTGCTCCGCTTCCAGCTGATGATGCAGCTGAGAACCATCAAAGCAGACGACGAGGTGATCGCCACTGAGGGTGTGCCTGCTCTGAGTGTGTCAGAGCTGCAGGCAGCGTGTCGTAGCAGAGGGATGAGGTCACTGGGTCTGACCACTGACCAGCTACGCCAGCAGATGCAACAGGTCAGACACTCAACTTGTGAACAAGTCATCATCATTAGTTGCATCGTGCTGCCTTAGAATATATTCAAAATCAAAACGTATAGCCCACCTTGTTAAAGATGCGTTATGTCGAGCCACTAAAGGATTTAATATATTTATTTTGTATTATAAGGGATGCGTCCAAAATGGCACCCTGTTGTGCCATTAGGGATGAAAAAGGATTAGCTTCTTCAGTGGCCTCTGACCTGTAACCTCTGTCTGTTCCAGTGGTTGGACCTGCACTTGAAGGAGAACGTCCCTCCCTCTCTGCTGCTGCTCTCCAGAGCTATGTACTTGACTGACGTCAAACCCATTATACCTGTCATACCCCCTGTACCCAAACTAGAGGTAAGACATCATACCCCCTGTACCTAGCGCTTCAAGCACTGATGCTGCATTAGTAGCCTACCAAACGTGCTAATTGCCTGGTACTCAGTACTCTGTCCCTCTAAATGACTCTGACATCATTGCAAATGTAATCAAAAATCTAATCAATCACAAGCTCATGTTGCGCTACATTTTTTAGGCTATGCAATTGCGTGAGAAAACAAGAGTTTTGATGGCCTCTATCAAACAGTACCCCATCAGCTTTCTATAGGCTAGCCCTACTATTTCTCAACTTTCCTAATATTAAACACATTTCTTCTCTTTACAACAGGAGTATAGCCTACCTGGCTGGCATGAAAATGAACCACGGGAAATACGTCGTCCATTCACAATTTAAGTGCATAGATATTGCATAGATATTTATCGAGACAGGTGCATGATAATGGTCCATTCTATATCAAAACAAATTTCATACTTATCTTATTTAGTATATTCAGGGGCGGCAGGGTAGCCTAGTGGTTAGAGCGTTGGACTAGTAACCGAAAGGTTGCAAGTTCAAATCCCCGAGCTGACAAGGTACTAATCTGTCGTTCTGCCCCTGAACAGGCACTGTTCCTAGGCCGTCATTGAAAATAAGAATTTGTTCTTAACTGACTTGCCTAGTTAAATAAAGGTAAAATAAATTAAAATATAAATAAAATAAATTGTGAATAAGAGAATGAGTGTGCAGCCTGCGTAAAAAAACAGCCCATGCCTTTCATGATGCTTTTTTTTCAAATCAGCATTAGTCTCATCATGCAGCCTTAGAATGTATTACAAATCAAAACATATAAACATATTTTATTTCACAACTAAAGTTGCATAAATATCTCTAGATGGAGCACATTGGAGGACCTGTTTCTTTGTTAACCGCACTCCCTCAAATCGTTTGGAGAAAATGTCCTTTGTATTTCATTCAGCTATGTTGAATTGTATTCTTCATACTATAATATAATGCCAAGGAATTCTAAGCAAATCTTGTCTGCCAAATGAACTAGTGTAGCCCACAGCCATATGGCATAGCCAGTTCAGGAGCTAACGTAAGGACACCGCAGAGCGTTCTGTTCTTATGAAATAGACTACATTTTCTTACCCCCTGTAACCATACTAGAGGTAAGACCCCCCCCAACCAGATCAGTTCGTATTTGAGAAGGGTGATCTGATTCTAGGTCTGTGGTCAAGGGCTTCTGCCTCCAGTGATTCTGACAGAAGCACAGGTTTCCCTCCGAACTAAGGCTTGACCATCAGACCATGGAGACCTGGTTTATTCTCCAACTGTTGAGCGTAGTGATATAGAAATGCAGATCAGCCATCTGAAGTATGTTCCTGCTGCCAACTCTCTCTCTGTGGATTTTACACCAGTCTCCGGACACTCTGTGGAAGGCATCACCACTGCTTACATAACTGGCCTGATCATTCCATTTGTGTGTGTTTTTGTTTTCAGGGAGGTCATTGTGTGTGTTTTGTTAAACCGAGAGGTCATAAGAGAACTGTCTAAGTATGTATGTTGATAATGTAACATTGTGTTGTATGTTTCAGAAGGCCACTCCTCTAACTGAGACCCCACAGGGAACAACAGCCTCCTCCTCAGACTTACTAGTGGACCCAGCTCTGGTCATCAAAGACAGGCTGGTTAGTATGCAGACACACACAACCCGGTCACAGAATGCTCAGTAGAGTAGATAAACGGGTTGTGGTCAAAGACCGACCGGTCCAGTATCTTCTCCAGGATGACCTGTGGTGTTGGTAAAGAAAGTCCTAATTTCTGGTGTGTGTTTCTGTTCCTCCAGGTGGAAGAGGTTAGAGACCAGGCTGCCATCGTCTCAGACAAACCTCCCACCCCTGCCCAGATTGTTCAGGTCAGCCACCTTTGACCCTCAGTCATGTATGTGATACCCACAGGGAGCATCATTGTAGTGACTAGATGGCCGTGCTAGAAATGACAGAGTAGCCGTAGTAACTAGATGGCCAGGCTGCTGGCAAGCAAATGACTCTTCACAACTACACTTAACATCTTCATAACTTGTGAAAAATGAAATTAGCTTTTTGGTTTTGATTTATGGTTAGAGATGGTTAAAGGTTAGTGTTAGTGGTAATTACATTAACCCCAATACTGTCTCCCTTTCTCTCACCACATCCTAATCGCTCACACAACAAACTGCCCAACCAACAAAACCATGGACTCTTGGAAGATTAGCACCATTGTGGGCTAAAAGATAAACAAACATGTCCACATGATATCATAGCTATTTAACCATCGATCCACCTACTTGCCACATTCATTAACCATATAGGATTTATGAGTAGTTAAATTACAGTGTGCCCATAACGGGTTTTATTCCATTATTGTTAATGTCCATGTCTGAAATTCACCATTATTCAATGAGTGCCATCTATTTCTTTTTCATAATGTTTGTAAATTAACCTTTGCCCTCTGACCTCTCCTCCAGGCCAAAGAAGCAAAGGCGTCCCAGAAGAGCAAGATAAGTGTCAACGGAGTGTGAGGAGGACTGAAAGGGCTTGACCGGACCCCACAACCCTGTGTCCTCAGGGTTGAGGGGGGCTATCAATCAAGCTTATCTACACCAAGAGGGATCAGTCAACCCAATCACCCCTCTGCCCCCCTTAACACCTTCTCCTTATCCCAAAGACCAGGGGGCGTGAGTCTGTATCCCCCGTCCTCACTGTCTAGCCAATGGGGGCTCGCTGTGTGATGAAAAGGTCATAAGATCATCACATGATAATGTCATTAGACCAGACAACGCTTGGCTAAAATGCCACTTTGCTCAGGATCAGACCTCTGGCTACACCTGGAGTGAGGGCTGCTGGCAGGGGTTTAAAATGGGACACCCACCTCTGCTTTGTCTGATTAGTCTCTGGTTCTTTTCGCCTGCATCTATTTGGTTTACATGTTATGCACTCCATCCATTTGTGTTTCACACTCCATCTCAGCAGGACACTGTTACGTAAACTCTGAAAAGTCCCTCAACTGGGATTACCTTTCGTTTTGTTTTAGGGATCACAGTTACCCAGTGATGTAACAAATATTATGTCCTTGAAGAGTAGACGCATCCTCTCAAGATGTACCGTTTGGCCCAGTGTTCTGGTTGGTTGGTTTTGGTGTAACATTAGTCTGTTTCACTTCCGGTTGCATTGAGACCTAGCCTGGTCTCAGATTCATTAGGTGCTGAAGCTGAATCCTCTTGACTAGAAACACCGCAAAGGTGAAAGCAGGGGGTGGCTGCGGTGTGTTAGGGGTCACCTGCTGGCTTTGAACCATTCGTCAAGGTGTGTTTTCTCTTAGTTGGCCCGCTCATCTCCAGATCTGGATCAGACTAACGTAGACCACCAACTCCCCCCCCACCCCTCATGTATATTTGTAAATACCCTGTAAATGGTTCTCCGTGTCTGGCAGAAAAGGTACACCTGCTCTGTACTTTGGTTATGCCACGCCCTCAAGCTCTCCCAACTAAAGAGTTCTATGAACTTTTACCCTCCTATTATTTTGTCTTGTTTGTTGAATATTTGAATCTAAGACGGGGCAACTCTTTTACATTAACTTGCCTTCATACCATGAAGTTACTCTCGATCTACTCTGGTAACCAGAATGTAATTGTTTAGCTCAAAATGCTCTTTGCAAATAAGGTATATAAGCAATGATTGATGTGTAAAGGAAATTGGGTAAATTGTCTAGCTAGTTACAATGGTAGTTGCATTTTAATTACAACAGAAAATGTAACACGTGGTATCTGTGCAATTTATTGTGAAGATTGACACTATGACTGAGTGGTCCAATGTCATTTAGCAGACACTCTTATCCAGAGCGACTTACAGGAGCAATTAGAGTAAAGTGCCTCTGTCGATGTGCCCTAGTAAGCTCGGGGAATCAAACGAGTGCCCTTAATTGTAAGCTAGCGAGAGAGTTCACTCCTGATACACAGGAGAGGCTGTAGGACCACCTAAATCCTGATATTCAACACAACTGCTAGTCTGGGGACAAATGGACTATACAGTGTATATTTTGTGTTAATGCTCTTCTACTACCCTTGATTTACAAATTTAAAAGCAAATACTTGACTGACAGCTATTGGAAATGATCCATACCCACTGTTAACTCAACTAGAGAAGTGTGTAAAGAGTTTATTTGAGCGAAACAGCATGAAAATGCAGGTTTTGTGAACTCTTAAAGGATTACACAAGAAAGTGTTAAATTTTATTTTGAAATGTGGTTCTCAAAGAACTTGAAAGATGGCCGCTATTTGATGATGAACTGCCTAGTACCTATCCTGCTTATGTATGTTAACACAATTATGTGATCGAGAAGGTTCTTGGAAGGTTTACCACATAAACATATAGTATGTGTACTGTGTGTGTTTCATATTTCAGTGTGCGTGTATGAGAGTTTGTGCGTTTGGTGTTGCCTTAGCCTTGAGGAAAACCTCTTTCAGCATCAAGTTAGGGCACCGTGGGCCACCGCTGGGTGCATGTTTTGGGTTTTTGCCCTACCGCTACACAGCTGATTCAAATAACCAACTCATCAAGCTTTGATTATTTGGACCGAGTTTGGGGAAACCCTGAGTTAGGGGATTAATTTTATGAACCCCTCCAACTAAATTGCATTACTTCACTGATTAGTCAGTGGCCGACCGTTCGCCCTTTCTGAATAGAATGGACTTCATAGTGCATCTTCCTCTCCCACTGATCTGTAGGTGAGTGTATAAGCGAAACCAAGATGTCCACCCTTCTGCTTTGATCAATCCTATCCTCTCAGATCTGTGATTAATTCAAGGGCGGGAAGAGAGGACTATGAGACCGGGGATTCTCCTTTCCATTATTTTTCTACTTGGTTTAAGGATTGTTATGCAAATTGATGTACAGCCAAATCTGTAAAAAGGTGCTTTGTTGGCTCTGCTCTCTGTGGAATGTCTCCTCTGCCTGTTCCCCACTGACTACTGGAAGAGATTTACACTGTCCCAATTCCCCTGCCTTGTGCCTTCCTTTGGCTCCCTTCATGTCGATAGATTGGTGAAAGGAATTCATATTATTGCTTATACTGTTATCTTTTTTTGTGCGGTTATTTTGGATCAGTGATCAAGGAGGCAAGGAGATTAGGAAGTTGGGGGCGAGAATTAGGACACATACTTCAATTCATTTAAACTCCTGCGCCCTTTCACTCACATGCCTAATACCAAATACTAGCTCTTACCCCTAAACCCTTGTTGGTACAAGCAGTATAGTGGAAAGCAGAACCATATTGCTAATGGCATACCTTTCAAATCAACAAGTGGTCTGTGTGGGCTTAGAGTTTGGTGTGGAGTTGAGTAACATGAACTATACTGAACAAAAATATAAACACAACATGTAAAGTGTTGGTTTCATGAGCTGAAATAAAATATCTTAGAAATGTTCCATATGCTCAAAAAGCGTATAAAATTTGGTGTACAATTTTGTTTACATCCCTGTTAGTGAGCATTTCTCCTTTGCCAAGATATGCCAAAGCTGTCAGGTTTGATTAAACAGCAACTGATTAAACAGCATGGTCATTACACAGGTGCGCCTTATGCTGGGGACAAAAGGCCACTCTAAAATGTGCAGTTTTGTTAACAGATGACTCAAGTTTTGAGGGAGTGTGCAATGGGTATGCTGACTGCAGGAATCTCCACCAGAGTTGTTGCCAGAGAATTGTGTTAATGTTAATTTCTCTACTATAAGCCGCCTCTATCATTTTAGAGAATTGGGCAGTACGTCCAACCGGCTTCACAACCGCAGACCATGTGTAACCATGCCATCCCAAGACCTCCACATCCGGCTTATTCATCTGCAGGATCATCTGAAACCAGACAACTGGATAGCTGGTGAGAACTGAGGAGTATTGCTGTCTGTAATAAAGCCCTTTTGTGGTTGGGCCTGGGAGGGCATAGTCATGTGAAATCCATAGGTTAGGGCCTAATCAATTTATTTCAATTGACTGATTTCCTTATATGAACTGTAACTCAGTAAAATTGTTGAAATTGGCGCATGTTGCGTTTATCATTTTGTTCAGTATATATTGCCTCGTCCATTACTGATAAAGAATGGTACTAGGATAGAACTAGAGCATATTCTTCTTTTGGTTTCTTGAGCTAGGTTTACATTTTCCCCCCTTTCCACACACACTGCTTGTCACGGATTTAAAATGATAGGATTGGTGTATGAATTGTCTGGATGTAGTTTCCACCCAAATCCATGGGAGAACTCAACCCTCACACATATGATAGATGTTGAAGCTTTATGTATGTAAACCTCCTAGCTGGTCTGTGGCTGTGCCAGATATCTGTAGACCGTAGTAGCAAATGTTTGTTGCCAGAAATAAAAATACAGGACTCAAGTGTAAAGGGTTTTTATGAATTTAATGCTATAAATTGTGAACTTTATCTCCCAAGCAGTCATTTGACAGTAGAATGATGTATTGTTTTCAATGTTAGTTAAATACTGTACATGTCTGACAGCAATGATGTTGAAAGTGTCTTCTGACCTCCATTAATGAGCTTAGTGGACTGGAGGGTTAAAATGAGAGGAAGAATGTCTGACTCAAGGAAAGCCCCCAAAGGAGGAGACTGAGGTTGTCCATAATGACTGATAGGTCAGACATGTTTTCATCCCCCAAATGGTTATTGTTAGGGGAGGGTATGCTCTTCCTAGAACTGGGGTTCGGGGTAACCTCTACTTCAGCGATGGCCAATCCTTCTCCCGAACAACTACTGGTTATGCAAGCTTTTGTTCTTACATACATCTGATTCTACTCATCGGCTGATCATCAGAACGTTGACTACCTAAATCAGGTATGCTAGAGATGGGCTGGATCAAAAGCCTGTGTACCCAGTAGCTCTTCAGGACGGATGGCCATCCCCGATCTACTTCAATCAGTCACTAATGCACTCATGCATGGTCATAGCATAGCCATAATGTTCAGAGTTAGCGCAGTGCTAGCTAATAGTAGCAACACATACGAGTTGTGCCGAATGAAATAAGTTAGTAAACTATGAAGATAAAAGCCAGTTTGAAGAGGACAGGGGTTCCATTATGACAAAAGTTGCAGACAGTCATTCAGAAAGGACAAACTCCACACAGCCTCACTGTTTTGTAATGTCTATAATGTCATATGAATAATATCAATCCGTGATACAGTGCAACACCTGTGGAAACATTTGCAAAGAGTACATTTGAGAGGAATAAGCTTTTTGTGCATATAGAACATTTCTGGGATCTTTTATTTCAGCTCATGAAACATGGGACCAACACTTTAAATGTGGTACAGTCCCAATTTGCTCCCAATCCCGTCCGCTAGGTCCTAACCCTTTCACGCTTGCAGATCTGTCTGGGTAGGTAAAAGTAGTGTAGTGGAGGATCTTCCACCATATTATTTCCACATGCAAACATTAAAAATGGTTAGGGCCAAGAGAGACAGGTAGGAAGTTAATTGGGACCGGATGATGGTATAAAACAATGCATTTCTGACTAGAGGCAGCAGAGAGCGCCATTACCTCTATTACAAGAGCAACGTGGGGGTTTTGCATTTCTAAATGAGACTTAGTTACACTCCAGCTGCTTACCCCCTCTAGCACCGGGGTCAGTCAGCGCACTCTCAAATGTGTTTTTTTTTTACCATCATTGTAAGCCTGCCACACACACACACACTATACGATACATATATTAAACATAAGAATGAGTGTGAGTTTTTGTCACAACCGGACTCGTGGGAAGTGACAAAGAGCTCTTATACTCGTGGGAAGTGACAAAGAGCTCTTATAGGACAAGGGCACAAATAATAATATAATAATAATCAATCATTTTGCTCTTTATTTAACCATCTTACATATAAAACCTTATCTGTTAATCGAACATTGTGAAGAAAAAAAACCCCACAGGTTAATGAGAAGGGAGTGCTTGAAAGGATGCACATAACTCTGCAAAGTTCTGTTGTACTGGAGAGAGTCTCAGTCTTAAATAATTTTCCACACACAGTTTGTGCATGTATTTAGTTTTCATGCTAGTGAGGGCCGAGAATTCACTCTCACATAGGTACATGGTTGCAAAGGGCATCAGTGTCTTAACAGCAGCGTTTTGCTACCCTCTCTTCAGGAAACAGCAGAGGGAACACCCCCCCATCCACATCGATGGAACAGTAGTGGAGAGGGTAGCAAGTTTTAAGTTCCTCGGCATACACATCTCAGACAAACTGAATTGGTCCACTCACACAGACAGCATCGTGAGGAAGGCGCAGCAGCGCCTCTTCAACCTCAGGAGGCTGAAGAAATTCGGCTTGTCACCAAAAGCACTCACAAACTTCTACAGATGCACAATCGAGAGCATCCTGGCGGGCTGTATCACCGCCTGGTATGGCAACTGCACCGCCCTCAACCGTAAGGCTCTCCAGAGGGTAGTGAGGTCTGCACAACACATCACCGGGGGCAAACTACCTGCCCTCCAGGACACCTACACCACCCGATGCTACAGGAAGGCCATAAAGATCATCAAGGACATCAACCACCCGAGCCACTGCCTGTTCACCCCGCTGTCATCCAGAAGGCGAGGTCAGTACAGGTGCATCAAAGCTGGGACCGAGAGACTGAAAAACAGCTTCTATCTCAAGGCCATCAGACTGTTAAACAGCCACCACTAACATTGAGTGGCTACTGCCAACACACTGTCAATGACACTGACTCTACTCCAGCCACTTTAATAATGGGAATTGATGGGAAATGATGTAAATATATCACTAGCCACTTTAAACAATGCTACCTTATATAATGTTACTTACCCTACATTATTCATCTCATATGCATACGTAGATACTGTACTCTATATCATCGACTGCATCCTTATGTAATACATGTATCACTAGCCACTTTAACTATGCCACTTGGTTTACATACTCATCTCATATGTATATACTGTACTCGATATCATCTACTGTATCTTGCCTATGCTGCTCTGTACCATCACTCATTCATATATCCTTATGTACATATTCTTTATCCCCTTACACTGTGTATAAGACAGTAGTTTTTTGGAATTGTTAGTTAGATTACTTGTTCGTTATTACTGCATTGTCGGAACTAGAAGCACAAGCATTTCGCTACACTCGCATTAACATCTGCTAACCATGTGTATGTGACAAATAAAATTTGATTTGATTTGATTTGATTTTTACCAAGGCAGGATACTCTGAGCGCAGCCCAATCCAGAAATCTGGCAGTGGCTTCTGATTAAATTCAATTTTCACAGAACCGCTTGTTACAATTTCAATGAGGCTCTCTTCTTCAGATATTGATAAGTGGACTCAAATCAAATCAAATCAAATTTATTTATATAGCCCTTCGTACATCAGCTGATATCTCAAAGTGCTGTACAGAAACCCAGCCTAAAACCCCAAACAGCAAGCAATGCAGGTGTAGAAGCACGGTGGCTAGGAAAAATTCCCTAGAAAGGCCAAAACCTAGGAAGAAACCTAGAGAGGAACCAGGCTATGTGGGGTGGCCAGTCCTCTTCTGGCTGTGCCGGGTGGAGATTATAACAGAACATGGCCAAGATGTTAAAATGTTCATAAATGACCAGCATGGTCGAATAATAATAAGGCAGAACAGTTGAAACTGGAGCAGCAGCACGGCCAGGTGGACTGGGGACAGCAAGGAGTCATCATGTCAGGTGGGGACAGCAAGGAGTCATCATGTCAGGTAGTCCTGGGGCATGGTCCTAGGGCTCAGGTCCTCCGAGAGAGAGAGAGAGAGAGAGAGAGAGAGAGAGAGAGAGAGAGAAAGAGAGAATTAGAGAACGCACACTTAGATTCACACAGGACACCGAATAGGACAGGAGAAGTACTCCAGATATAACAAACTGACCCTAGCCCCCGACACATTAACTACTGCAGCATAAATACTGGAGGCTGAGACAGGAGGGGTCAGGAGACACTGTGGCCCCATCCGAGGACACCCCCAGACAGGGCCAAACAGGAAGGATATAACCCCACCCACTTTGCCAAAGCACAGCCCCCACACCACTAGAGGGATATCTTCAACCACCAACTTACCATCCTGAGACAAGGCTGAGTATAGCCCACAAAGAACTCCGCTTGCGGCATTCCCTTGGACTGGAGGCAATGCATGAAAGGGATAACGATGTTTGTGTTATCCAGTTGTTTGTGTTATCTGTTTCGGAAATGTATCTGCGTAATTGCGCACCCAACTCACTCAGGTGCTTCGCTATATCACATTTGACATTGTCCGTAAGCTTGAGTTCATTTGCACACAAAAAATCATATAATGATGGAAAGACCTGTGTGTTGTACTTGTTAATGCAGACAGAGAAGAGCTCCAACTTCTTAATCATAGCCTCAATTTGTCCCACACATTCAATATAGTTGCGGAGAGTCCCTGTAATCCTAGATTCAGATCATTCAGGCGAGAAGAAACCCAGATAGGCCAGTTGTGTGAGAAACTCATCATCATGCAAGCGGTCAGAGAAGTGAAAATGATGGTCAGTAAAGAAACTTTAAACTCGTCTCTCAATTCAAAAAACGTGTGAATACTTTGCCCCTTGACAACCAGCGCACTTGTGTATGTTGTAAAAGCACTACATGGTCGCTGCCCATATCATTGCATAGTGTAGAAAATACACAATTGTTCAGGGGCCTTGCTTTGACAAAGTTAACCATTTTCACTGTAGTGTCCAAAACGTCTTTCAAGCTGTCAGGCATTCCCTTGGCAGCAAGATCCTGTCTGTCGATGCTGCAGTGTATCCAAGTCGCGTTGGGAGCAACTGCTTGCATGCGCGTTACCACTCCACTATGTCTCCCTGTCAAAGCTTTTGCGCCATCAGTACAGATAACAACATGAGCAGCAGTTACATTTGGCTACATACAAACCGTTAGTGGAATTCCCACAAGAGAGTAATGGTTAATGTGATTGGATGTTAATTATTTGACTAGGCAACTTGTATTTGACATTGTGGTGTTATTTAGCTGAACACTAGATGGTTTAATTTAATTTTTTGGCAGTGAAACGAGGCTACTCAGGCGAGGAAAAGAAACTCGCCCAAATGTATAGCTTCGTTGAAATATATAAATGGACTGTTTGAAAATGTGAAGGGAAAAAAAAAGAGTTTCAAAACCATTTATTTAAATTTGTATTGTTATAATAAAAAAAAAAGTGAATTACATTTGTATTTGGCGTACCCCTGTAGGCATTGTGTCCGTACCCCAGTTTGGGAATACCTGGCTTAAGCTACTCAACTGACCCAAGAGAAAGTGGAATGTTCCTACCACCCACCAGATAAATAATCATAAATAATGTTTCTAACCACACAGGTTTGTAGAATTGATCACATTACACCATATGGCAATCACTGGATGAGTGTTACTCACCATGGATGGCACACCATGGATTTTGATAGGGGGACCTTGGCATGACAATGATTGACATGGAGTTGGCATGATAGCATAAACTGATTGGCACTTAGCCTACAGTGAAGTGCAGATATTGCTTAGCCTATCACATTTCCACTTTCCATCCTGTCTCACGATAGCCTCGTACGAACCATCCTGATTTCGCGAGCTTACATTCTTCTCACGAGATCAGAACCAGATAGGACCTGAATAGATTCATGTAGTGAAATAAAGTCAATAAAAAGGAAAGAGATGTTCAATAAAATAGTTTATTATACATTTTATCATACTGTTTTTTATTGTTGGAACATGGGACTTAACAGGAAAAAGATCTTGCAGTTTCCTTTCAATCACCCAGTCTGGATTTATTGATTCAATACAGTCTTAGAGGAGATACATCTAGCACTGATCTCTACTTCATAGAATCAAATCTGCAATGACAATATTGTCTTGACTGACTGGTATGCTGTACAGTATATCTAAAACCTAAAGTGAGGTGAGTCAGTCAGGGAACAATCTTTGGCAGGAAGCAATTGCAGCTCCCCAAGTAGCAAAGGGGTGTGTGTGTGTGTGTGTGTGTGTGTGTGTGTGTGTGTGTGTGTGTGTGTGTGTGTGTGTGTGTGTGTGTGTGTGTGTGTGTGTGTGTGTGTGTGTGTGTGTGTGTGTGTGTGAGAGAGAGAGTGCAGCTAGAGGGAAAGCAGGAATAGAGACAGTGCCAAAAAGGATAGGATAAGGATTCACTGGATAGTTGTAGACAATTGTGTTATAAATACAAAAATGGAAAACTATGATGGCAAGCTGAATATTGGTCTCTTAATAAGGCCAAAGAACAGTCTTACAAAATAAAAAAGTGAAAACTAGTCATTCTGTGGGCTAATTATCCATTTGTCCTTCGTTTGTCATCCCAACATTGACATCACTTGCTGGCTCCAAGTTATATTTGCGTCGATGTTGGTAACTTCTGGTAAGCGTGTCAATGGAAACTCTCCCCCTGCCAGTTATCCCTGGATCATTAAAAGCAGGACACGCTGTCAAATGTACCGTTCTCCTAGCAGCAGGATATTATGATGTCAGGATGATCACATATTTTTTTGCCTAAATTAAGAGTACCCCTGCAAAGACATGCTAAACTTTGGGATTATCGATATTGTTTGCACTCTAGTGCAGTGAAACCGTTTTTCACAGCATGCAACAACCTCTGAAAAAATAAAGGGATAATTTGACATATTTTATTTTTTATATTGTATTATTGATACTAGCATTTATTTTGAAAGATTAAACTGGTATGTTGAACGCTATTGTGTAGGCTATAATTAAAACCAGTTGACCTGACAGCCAGCCTTTTTGCACTGTTTCGCTATGGCTTTCGTCATCAATTTAGCAAGAGGGCAACATTTTATTCAGTGTTGTAGAGTCCACTCTCGGGACCACATGTTGTGTGTCTAGGTCTTGCTCTATAGCACCCATTGCAATATACTGGGTTAGTAGAGACCCTATTGAGAGACCCTATGGAGACCCCACCTCACTTTAGCTGAGAAAGGCAGAGAAGTTCTCTCTACAAGCCAATATGTATCCCGTCTATTACAGTGTGTTGCATTTGGGGCCATGGAGGGAACGGAGTGAAAAGTAAGCAACAGGCCGATATTTTCCACCCCACTTTAGTTTAGATAGGTAGAAAAGTTATATATACTACCCAATATTCTCATCATACCAGTGACAACATTGTATTTTTCGTTATTGGTATAATAATTATTTTTTGAAAGCATATTTTTTATTTGTTTTCATATATTACTCATTGCATTTTCTTGTTGTCACAATAGAGTGGCCATTGATTAAAATGCAATATCTTTTGAATGCAATGTTTTGAAAAGCAAGCTTTTATTTAGAATGTTTCCTCATTACCATACCAACGTGACGTTATCGTTTGTGCTGCTGGCAGAATAATAGTCGCTGTAGGCCTATTCAACTACGGCTATCCAAGAAAGGGCGGCGGCAACCTAACGGACAAAACAAGCGTCACCAACGTCGCATTGGCACATTAATAACGGTAAGTTGCTACATTTTATGCTATTTCTTTTAGAAAATGTGTAGTTTTAAAATATAATGTAATAGGGAACGTTTGGCTTTCGAATTGTGCTTGTCTGATTTGATAGAACGTAGCAGGTGCCGACGTTTCCGAAATAGATGACCGGACTTTTTATAGCCTTTATAGCCTATTAAGGGTAGAAAACACTGACGTTTTAAATATTCTACGCAATGATAAAACTCGGCACCGCGCTGAATTTTGGGGTGAGCTTTAACACGTTCCTTTGCAGAGATAAACATCACCAAATTGTAGGGCGCACGCGCCTTACATAAATGTAGCCAAACAACGTCGTAAACTCCGTTATTTGTAGAATCTGTGGATCGCATACACAAATGCTATGTAAAGATTAGAATAATGTGTGTAGTATGCTAGTATAGGTTATGTGACCAGGTGGCGTGACTGTCACATTGTAGCGCCATTTTGAAACGATTCAAGCGATTAGTGCCTTCAGAAAGTACTCATACCCCTTGACTTTTGCTGTTACAGCCTGCATTCAAAATGGACTCAATTTACTTTTTTTCTCACCCATCTACACACAATATACCACAATGACAAAGTGAAAACGTATTTTTAGAAATGGCTGTAAATTTATTGAAAATTAAATACAGAAAATCTTATTTGCATAAGTATTCTCACCCTTTTGCTATGACACTCCACATTTAGTTCAGTTGCATCCAATTTCCTTTGATCATCCTTGAGATGTCACCACAATTGGATTAGAATCCACCTGTGGACAATTCAATTGTTTGGACATGATTTAGAAAGAAACACACCTGTCCATATCGGGTCCCAAAGTTGACAGCGCATGTCATAGCAGAAACTATACCATTACGTCCAAGGAAATGTCCGTAGGTCTCCAAGATATAATTGTGATGAGGCATATTTTTCCAAATGTTGTTACATTACAGCCCTATTCTAAAATATATAAAGTTGTTCCCCCCCCCATCAATCTACGCACAATATCCTTAATGACAAAGCAAAAACAAAATCATTTTTTTCAAATTTATCAAAAATAAAAAAAGTATTCAGACCCTTTACTCAGTACTTTGTTGAAGCACCTTTGGCAGCGATTACAGCCTCGAGTCTTCTTGGGCATGACGCTACAAGCTTGGCACACCTATATTTGGGGAGTTTCTCCCATTCTTCTCTGCAGATCCTCTTAAACTCTGTCAGGTTGGATGGGGAGCGTTGCTGCACAGCTATTTTCAGGTCTCTCCAGAGATGTTTGATCGAGTTCAAGTCTGGGCTCTGGCTGGGTCACTCAAGGACATTCAGAGACTTGTCTCGAAGCCACTTCTGTGTTGTCTTGGCTTATATGTGTAATGATTCTCGTCCTCCTCTCCTGAGGAGGAGTAGGAAGAAGGATCGGAGGACCAATGCACAGCGTGGTAAGTGTTCATTATATTTATTTCTAACTCAGAACACTAAATAATAAAACAACAAAGAGAACGAAATGAAACCGAAACAGTCCTTTAACGGTGCATACATAAAACACAGAACAGAAAATAATCACCCACAAAACACAATAGAAAACAGGCTACCTAAATATGGTTCTCAATCAGGGACAACAATTGACAGCTGCCTCTGATTGAGAACCATACCAGACCAAACACAGAAATAGCAAATCATAGAAAAACGAACATAGACAACCCACCCAACTCACGCCCTGACCATACTAAAACAAAGACATAATAAAAGAACTAAGGTCAGAACGTGACAATATGCTTAGGGTCATTTTCCTGTTGGAAGGTGAACCTTCGCCCCAGTCTGAGGTCCTGAGCACTCTGGAGCAGGTTTTCATCAAGCATCTCTCTGTACCTTGCTCCGTTCATCTTTCCCTTGATCCTGACTAGTCTCACAGGCCCTGTCGCTGAAAAACAACTCCACAGCATGATGCTGCCACCCCCATGCTTCACCGTAGGGATGGTGCCAGGTTTCCTCCAGACATGACGCTTGGCATTCAGGTCAAAGCGTTCAATCTTGGTTTCATCAGACCAGATAATCTTGTTTCTCGTTATAAGGATGTAACAAAATGTGGAAAAAGTCAAGGGGTCTGAATACTTTCCAAATGTACTGTATATCTGGGGAAGGGTATAAAACAATTTCTAGAGTGTTGAACGTTTCAAAAAGCACAGTGGTCTCCATTGGGCATGAATATGGAACTACCCAGACTCTGCCTAGAGCCAGTGGTGACCCGTCATTGAGACCCACCTGTTTGCATGTTATTTTGGCATTAATTCGTGTCACATATCAGTTTGCAAACAATAAAAAAACAAAAAACAATACTTGAGTTAATAAAGCCGCATACAGACATTGTCTCTTTCTTGAGTAAGGCAGCTCCAAAATGCAGGTGTTTCAGCTTTGCTCAGTGCTTTCTGTGGTGTCAGGACAGCCAGCAAAGGCTCAAGGTCATTGGCCACAGATAAAAGAATTTAAAACATCTTTCTGAAAGGGTCACTTTTCCAAGCTTGAAAGGATAAGCATTCACACTCAACACCATGGGGCAGACAATATTGAATACATTGGCCATGCTGTCGATCCAGCATGACTTCTGCCACGTTCAAAACTTCTTGAAACTCGGAACTGGGAAATAATATAAGATCTCAATACGTTTTGAACGGTCTTCCAACTCGGATTTCCAAGTTGCGAACTCGGGCCTCTTTCTAAAACTCAGACCTGAAGATCTGTGACGTCATGATTAGACCTTTGTTTTTTCCCGAGTTCTCAGTTGTCTTGAAAGAACCATAAATCCAGAGAATGCCAGACTTTGATGACAAAGGTATCCCAGTCTGCTGTCCCCACATGCTTCAAGATGTCCACCATTGTTCCTGTACCCAAGAAAGCAAAGGTAACTGAACTAAATAACTATCGCCTTGTAGCACTCACTTCTGTCATCATGAAGTGCTTTGAGAGACTAGTCAAGGATCATATCACCTCTACCTTCCCGGCCACCCTAGACCCACTTCAATTTGCTTGCCACCCCAATAGATCCACCGACGCTGCAATTGCCATCGCACTGCACACTGCCCTATCCTACCTGGACAAGAGAATGCTATGTAAGAATGCAGTCCATTGACTATAGCTCAGCATTCAACACCATAGTACCCTGCAAGCTCATCATTAAGCTCGGTGCCCTGGGTCTGAACCCCGCCCTGTGCAACTGGGTCCTGGACTTCCTGTCGGCCCGCCCCCAGGTGGTGAAGGTAGGAAACACCTCCACTTCGCTGATCCTCAGCACAGGGGCCCCACAAGCGTGCATGCTCAGCCCCCTCCTGTACTCCCTGTTCACCCATGACTGCGTGGCCACGCACACCTCCAACTCAATCATCAAGTTTGCAGACGACACAACAGTAGTAGGCCTGATCACCAACAATGATGAGACAGCCTACAGGGAGGAGGCGAGGGCCCTGGGAGTGTGGTGCCAACCTCTCACTCAACATCAACAAAACAAAGGAGCTGATCGTGGACTTCAGGAAACAGCAGAGGGAGCATCCACATCGATGGGACCGCAGTGGAGAAGGTGGAAAGCTTCAAGTTCCTCAGCGTACACATCACTGACAAACGGAAATGATTCACCCACACAGACTGTGTGGCGAAGAAGGCGCAACAGCACCTCTTCAACCTCAGGAGGCTGAAGAAAGCCATGACCTGTTCATCCTGCTATCATCCAGAAGGCGAGGTCTGTACAGATGCATCAAAGCTGGGACAGAGAGACTGAAAAACAGATTTATCTCAAGGCCATCAGACTGTTAAATAGCCATCATTAGCACCTTAGAGGCTGCTGCCCTATATACATAGCCATGAAATCACTGGACACTTTAATAATGGAACAGTAGTCACTTTAATAATGTTTACATATTTTGCATTACTCATCTCGTGTATATACTGTTTTCCATTCTACTGTATTTTAGTCTATGCCGCTCCGACATCGCTCATCCAAATATTTATGTGTTCTTAATTCCATTCCTTTACTTTAGATTTGTGTGTATTGTTGTGAAATTCTTAGATATTTCTTGTTAGATATTGCTGCACTGGTGGAGCTAGTAACACAAGCATTTCGCTACACCCAAAATAACATCTGCTAAACATGTGTATTTGACCAATAACATTTGATTTTGATTTGCTATTATAATCTGGTTACCAACGAAATTAGAGCAGTAAAAATAAATGTTTTGTCATAATTGCGGTATACGGTCTGATATACCACGGCTGTCAGACAATCAGCATTCAGGTCTCGAACCACCCAGTTTATAATGCTGAATAAATTATGTAATATGCCAGGGAGATATGTATACTGGAGCTAAGAAAGTAATACTATGTGTATGTTGTGTAGTAAGCTGTTAGCAGCCTATGTGTCACTTGTAGCCTATAGCCTGTTTTAGGGAAATGTCATCATTGAATATTGTAAAAGCTTTCATTGTGTGTTTATTTGCCCCCGTTATTTATGCTACGGTTCTGATTTGGTGTACAAGGAGAATACTGTAAGAACGGCCCATGTTCTGATTTCTGTCGCTGTACATTTCAAGAGTGCTGAACAAATAGTTGTTTCGACTACTCTCTCTAAGACGTTCATCGAAATTACGATTTGCCTCTTATCCGCTCATCTTTCCCTTATGCCATAGTTTGCACATATCAATTGTTATATTGCACATGACAGTGCACCCTTTAGTTTGCAAAAAGGCACGTGAAAGACCGAGAGCATAAGGCAAAAGATTATGTAGTCTGCTAAGACAAAAATTGAACTCTTTGGCTTAAATGCAAAGCTCTATGTCTGGAGAAACCCAGACACAGCTCATCACCCGTCTAACATTCCTACCATGAAGCATGGTGGTGGCAGAATCATGCTATGAGGATGCTTTTCATCATCAAGGACTGGGAGAGTAGTAAGGAAAGAGGGAACAATGAATGGAGCCAAATACAGGCAAATCCTTGAGAACCTGCTTCAGAGTACAAAAGACCTTCGGCTGGGGCGAAGATTTACATTTCAACAGGACAATGACCCCAAGCATACAGCCAAAGCATCGCTGGAATGGCTTCAGAACAAGAATGTGAAAGTCCTTGATTGGCCCAGCCAATGCCCATACTTGAATCCCATTGAAGATCAGTGGAACGACACAAAGATTGCTGTTTACCTACGCTCCCCATGAAACATAGCTTGAGAAAATATATTTCTGTATTTTATTTTCAATACATTTTACAAAGCTGTCTAAAAGCATGTTTTTACTTTGTCATTATGGGGTATTGTGTGTAGATGGGTGACAATCTATTTATTAAATTTTCAGGCTGTAACACAACAAAATGTGCAATATGTCAAGGGTAATGAATACTTTTTGAAAGCACTGTATGTTATTTTTGTTCTCGGTTAGACAGCCAACATTGGCTATCGGGCACTCTGAGTTACTTATGATGAATGCTCAAAAGAATTTCCCAAGACATTACTATTTACGCTACTTTGTCAACTATAGCATACACACCGAAGTGGGCAAATTAAGGCCGTATGAGGCAGCCCGTCTAGATCAGTTTCATAACATCCACATTGATGTGCATGCATGGTACAGAATGAATAGAGAAATAAATCCCTATATTGACCACTGGCTTAAGACTGTACTTTGGGCAAGGCTCCCGTTTTATGTTTTCATGCAGTAGGCCTACACAGAACCATATATTTAAATATATACTGTATATGGCTCTCGGTCTACATGATTATTATGTAATGTAGACGGATCTGAATATTGAGATACAGGCCTAACCCAAGTTTGGCAATGTGTGGGGCAGTACGGAGGGGCTTTGGCTTCTATAGCATTTTGGATGGAAATGGAATTAACTAACGTGTCTTGTGACACAGGTCCCCACAATTCTTCAGTCAGCGCTACTCTTATCATTAACCGAGTAGCTATAGTGACTCATTTAAAATTATTTACACCCAGAGGATACACTGGGAACTCTGGGGATTTTCCACCCTGTTGGCTTGGTGTTTACTGTATCTGGTAGTTCGGTTAATCACCTCAGAGACCGAATGAAGGAACACATTCTCAAACTCTTTAGCTTACTTTTAAAAATTATTTTCTAGTTGTACGTAGAGTCCTATTGTCTATGTAGGTTTATGATTTGTCTTAACATTTTGAGTTGGGCCAGTTCCTCTAACTACTAATCATCACAGATGGAACACTGGTGGAACACACTTGGACTGGTGGAATAAACAGATTACAGTTGTGTAGAGTCTATAGTATTGACCTATATGGTTATCTGAAAAATGTTATACTGTAAGAATTTCTTTTAAAAAGGAACCAGTGAGTGTTATCCACAGAAATTAGATAATGGAAATTCTAACTTTCTTCTTCTCCCCCTTATTGCTCTCTCTCTCTCCTTCTCTCTGTCTCTGCAGTGCAGTAATGATAAAGCTCAGCTCTCCTCTGGCCGTGCTGTGCCTTTCTCTCCTGCTGCTCAATGCCCACCTCTCCCTGGCCAAGAGAGGGGGAGGAGGCTTTGGTGGTAAATCCAGCATAGGCTTTGGGAAGAAACCTTCCTCCACCTCCAACCGTGGAGGCACCAACACCCAACGCAGACCCAACCAAGGGACCAATAACCAGCCAGGGAACTACCCTCGCCAGCCCCAGAGCCCACAGAACCCCCAAGCAGGGTACCCGCAGCAACCAGGAGGTTATCCACAGCAACCAGGGGGGTACCCTCAACAGCCAGGCAGGGCAGGATACCCTAACCAAGGTGGCTACCCTAACCAAGGTGGCTACCCTAACCAAGGGGGCTACCCTAACCAAGGTGGCTACCCTGCTGGAGGATATCCAGCTGGAGGCTACCCAGGGGGCTACCCGGCAGGAGGCTATCCAAACAGATACCCAGCTGGTGGAGGCTATGGTGGAGGCTATGGTGGAGGCTATGGTGGAGGCTATGGTGGAGGCTATGGTGGCGGTTATGGAGGGGGCTACATGAACCAAAACCCCAACAACCGGATCCTTAGCCCTGGCTATGGGGGCAGTTACGGCTATGGGGGGTATGGTGGTGCCGGTGGCTCCCCGTTCTCCCGCTCCGTGCAGGGGATGGGGATGGGACCCTCGCAGCAGTCCAGGGGGTTTGGGCGTAATGCAGCGATGGCGGCCGGGGCTGGAGTTGTGGCTGGGATGGCTCTGGGTTATGGACTGGGCCGGTTTCCCCGGCCTCACTTCGGCTTTCACAACCCCCAGGAGGAGTACTACTATAACCACTACATGTACAGGAGGTACGGCACCAAATCCACTGATGACAATGACTACAGCAGGGACTACCACTTCAGCCCGCCTCCACAGTCCTATGATAACTACATGAAGAACTGTATGAAGAGGACTGACCTGCTGAGAGGTGGGGAGAAGGGTGGATCGGAAACAGGAGCCAGGGAGAACTCACCACCACAGGGAGCTGCAGACAGCCCCAGCACTCAGGTAGTCGTACCCAGTGGAGGAGGCACTGCAGTCGGGGAGAAGAGTGAAGAGCCAGCCCCTGTTCCTGGAGGTTCCACCAATACTACCGACCCCGGTTCCACCCAAGCACCAGGCAGTGGCCCCAGTAACAGCTCTGCCACAGAGGGCAGTTCCAGTGAGAGTAATGTCACAGCTGAGAGTAACGGTACAGCAGCGACTGAGAAGCCTGTGACCCTTGAACCCTTGAACCCAAACCCTCAAACCCCCCCTCCTGCAGCCAAGCCCCTCCCTCCAGCCATAGCTGAGCCTGAGGATGATGATGAGGAAAATATAGTGAGCATCTCTGAGATTGGCTACCCAGCGCTGATAGAGCAGATGAAGGCTCGGAGGTGTGTGGAGCTTTACATGGTGTACGCCGAACACTACCTGGAGAAAAAGAAGGAGGACAAGAAGAACACGCCCCGGGAAAGACCCAGAGGAGGAGTGGAGAGACTGGGAGGAGGAGGATACCAGGGACTGCTAGCTGTTCTCACCTCTACTGCACTACTGCTGCTGAACAGCAACATGCTACTACTGCACTGAGGCAGAGAGAGAGCAAGAAACAGAGAGAGAGGGAAATAGAGGGAAGAAGGAGAAAGGAGACAATGTTTGCTGCCACGCTATGTGAGTTGGAGTCAAGAATGGGGCTGATGGAGGGATGCTGGGACAGTCTGTCTTCTTCTCTCATCCTCCTTTGATCGACGCCTCAGGACTCTCCATAATAAGTGGACTTTTTTGATTGATCAATTCTATGGATTTTTGTTCTGTTTTTGTATTGTTGTTTCTCATGCACTGTTACTTGCATTATATGAATCTGTAATCATGCGCCCGTGTGTTACTAAAATGTTGGCACTTTTTAAATCCAACCCTGCTGTCCCCAAAGCATTGAGTTTGCTCCTGCTGTAGCCAAGTACTACAGCCTCATGCATGCAGCATGACTATTATATACAGCATATTTCATAAATAAGATAAATATTGATTAAGGTTAAGCAGGGACTGGCTGGATCACGCCCAGTTCCCAGCACCAACAGGGATTCCAGGATAATTTAGATGCTGTATTATATGGCAGACAGACTGAAGGGAAATGGCCATTTACTCCATTACATCACATGAACTGGAAATACTGTTTGTTTGTTTGTGTGTGTGTGTGTGTGTGTGTGTGTGTGTGTGTGTGTGTGTGTGTGTGTGTGTGTGTGTGTGTGTGTGTGTGTGTGTGTGTGTGTGTGTGTGTGTGTGTGTGTGTGTGTGTGTGTGTGTGTGTGTGCACGCACGCATGCACGCACGCACGCACGTAAGTAGATAGGATTGTCGTGTAAATATTGATTGAGATAAGATGACATCCATATTAACATCAGCTGGGGAAGGGGAATTGTTGAATATGACAGTCAAGTATGCATGACAATGAATGTGAGCTTTATATTATTGACTATGGCTTGTATTTATTTTAGCTTAATACAATACACATACCTGTACACTTTGAACTGGCTTTTGCTTGTAAGACTACTAATTACACCATTCTAACGTAACCTCTTTCGTACATGGGGGCTGTGATTTTGCATAAGCATGTATACATTTTACTACGGTGGCAAAAGAGAATCCATTTGACAAACATTGTTAGCTTGACTTCACCTTTTTTATGGAAGGGCTAACAGTTTGGTCATATGCTCTGATGAGGCCCGAAGACTGAAATTTTAATGGAGGGGGGGTTAGTACGTAAGCAGTGGGAGCTGCTTCTTTAGAATCTAGAATTGAGATTCTTTAGAAACTAAAGAGACTCTTGATAGATGTGTGCTTGGATCCCTTGTCTTTCACCCAGCTGATATCCTATGTAATGGATGGCTGTCAGGTTATCTGAATCAATCATCCTGTATCGGGGCTTGATGTCATCTTTATATGTTATGTGTCTTTAACGTTGTGGTTAATATGTTTGATACTATTCCGTGGATTGATTTAGTTTGCTTTGTATTGTTATTATATGTCAAGTAAGCTGCATGTGCTCAAAGACACTGATTTCTTTCTTTTGCTCCGACTCCAAGGCCCTTCTCTTTTGTACATTCCCTTCTTCCCGGTGTCTTGCTTTCCTCTCTGGGGTGGTGAAGTGACTGTAGATTGTACTGTAAGGGCTCTTGTTGTCTAGGCCCAACCAGGCTTTGAACCAGGCCACTGTAGCGGCAGCCCGACAAGTCAAGGAATACAGATTCAGACAAACACTGTCCACTTTAAAGTAATGGTCTTAGTCAACTTGGTACCTGGTAATATTAAGGTAAATGATAAGCATATGACAATGATATAAGTTGAACTATAATGTTAGATGTGGGTTCTAGAGAGAAGTAGCTAGATTGAAGTCTAAATTATTATACTGTATGCGTTGGGGTGTAAACAGATTTTTTTTTAATGGAGTTAGAATACCTTTGGAATATATTGGATAGACGATGGGGAGGGGGGGGCGACACCTTGTTTACCATCATGTCATAAACAATTTCTACATTGTCTTGGGCCTTGAATGTATGGGTCTGCATACTCTGTTAATGCAAATACTTCCTCTGTGATAAAAGATAAATGTGTTTGTGTCCATTCATCTTCTATAATCTGTCAGTTTTCATTCTGGCCTCCACTCTATTTAAGGCTCGACAGGACAGCCCTAATTCAAGGCTTTCTTCAGCACTCGTGTTTTTTTTTTTTTTTTTTTTTTTACTTGTCCCCTACCGCTCTGTGCTCGGGGGCGTGTTCAGCGGGATACAATGTTTTTGTAATGTTCAAAAAGTAATATAGAACAAACATGCCTCTGTCATGTAGACTAAGGAATCATTTTGGCTCTATTCATGGAATTTCTATCTGCAACATTCAACAACGTTTGGCTACTGAATGTGGCCCTGGTTTATGTTTCAGTGAGGTTTGGCTTAAGTATCATGTTGTGACTGTTCTGTGGACACAACATTGTTGTGCATCAGAGTGCTGGCATACAGTACCAGTCAAACGTTTGGACACACCTAATCATTCCAGGGTTTTTCTTTATTATTACTATTTTCTACATTGTAGAATAATAGTGAAGACATCAACACTATGAAATAACACATATGGAATCATATAGTAACCAAAAAAGTGTTAAACAAATCCAAATATATTTGAGATTGTTCAAAGTAGCTACCCTTTGCATTGATGACAGCATTGCACACTCCTGGCATTCTCTCAATCAGCTTCATGAGGTAGTCACCTGGAATGCATTTCAATTAACCGGTGTGCCTTGTTAAAAGTTATTTTTTGGAATTTCTTTCCTTCTTCAAGCAAATTTCAATCAAATTTATTTATAAAGCCCTTCTTACATCAGCTGATGTGACAAAGTGCTGTACAGAAACCCAGCCTAAAACCCCAAACAGCAAGCAATGCAGGTGTAGAAGCACGGTGGCTAGGGGAAAAGCTCCCTAGAAAGACCAGAACCTAGGAAGAAACCTAGAGAGGAACCAGGCTATGGGGGGTGGCCAGTCCTCTTCTGGCTGTGCCTGGTGGAGATTATAACAGAACACAGCCAAGATGTTAAAATGTTCATAGATGACCAGCAGGGTCAAATAATAATAATCACAGTGGTTGTCGAGGGTGCAACAGGTCAGCACCTCAGAAGTAAATGTCAGTTGGCTTTTCATAGCCGATCATTCAGAGTATCTCTACCGCTCCTGCTGTCTCTAGAGAGTTGAAAACAGCAGGTCTGGGACAGGTAGCACGTTCGGTGAACAGGTCAGGGCTGCAGGCAGAACAGTTGAAACTGGAGCAGCAGCACGACCAGGTGGACTGGAGACAGCAAGGAGTCATCAGAAATACTCCAGATGTAACAGACTAACCCTAGCCCCCGACACATAAACTACTGCAGCATAAATACTGGAGGCTGAGACAGAAGGGGTCGGGAGACATTGTGGCCCTGTCCGACGATACCCCTGGACAGGGCCAAACAGGCAGGATATAACCCCACCCACTTTGCCAAAGCATAGCCCCCACACCACTAGAGGGATATCTTCAACCACCAACTTACCATCCTGAGACAAGGCCGAGTATAGCCACGGAGAGCTCCCCCACGGCACAACCCAAGGTGGGGCGCTAACCCGGACAGGAAGATCACGTCAGTGACTCAACTCACTCAAGTGACGCACCCCTCCTAGGGACAGCATGGAAGAGCACCAGTTAGCCAGTGACTCAACCCCTGTAATAGGGTTAGAGGCAGAGAATCCGAGTGGAGAGAGGGGAACCGTTGCTCCAGTGCCTTTCCGTTCACCTTCACACTCCTGGGCCAGACTACACTCAATTATAGGACCTTCTGAAGAGATGAGTCTTCAATAAAGACTTAAAGGTTGAGACAGAGTCTGCATCTCCCACATGGATAGGAAGACCATTCCATAAAAATTGAGCTCTATAGGAGAAAGCCCTGCCTCCAGCTGTTTGCTTAAAAATTCTAGGGACAGTAAGGAGTCCTGCGTCTTATGACCGTAGTGTACGTGTAGGTATGTACGGCAGGACCAAATCGGAAAGATAGGTAGGAGCAAGCCCATGTAATGCTTTGTAGGTTAGCAGTAAAATCTTGAAATCAGCCCTTGCCTTAACAGGAAGCCAGTGTAGAGAGGCTAGCACTGGAGTAATATGATCAAATGTTTGGTTCTAGTCAAGATTCTAGCAGCCGTGTTTAGCACTAACTGAAGTTTATTTGGTGCTTTATCCGGGTAGTAGGAAAGTAGTTCTTAATCTGTTTGAGCCAATATGCTGTGTTGTATACAGAAAATAGCACTATTTGGTAAAAGACCAAGTCCATATTATGGCAAGAACAGCTCCAATAAGCAAAGAGAAACAACAGTCCATCATTAATTTAAGCCATGGTCAGTCAGTCCGGAAAATTTCAAGAACTTTGAAAGTTTCTTCAAGTGCAGTCGCAAAAACAATCAAGCACTACGATGAAACTCGCTCTCATGAGGACCACCACAGGAAAGGATGACCCAGAGTTACCTCTGCTGCAGAGGATAAGTTTGTTAGAGTTACCAGGCTCAGAAATTGCAGCCCAAATAAATGCTTCACAGAGTTCAAGTAACAGGCACATCTCAACATCAACTGTGCAGAGGAGACTGCATGAATCAGGCCTTCATGGTCGATTTGCTGCAAAGAAACCACTACAAAAAGACACCAATAAGAAGAGACTTGCTTTTGGTTCCAACCACCGTTGTGAGACGTAGAGTAGTTGAACGGATGATCTCCACATGTGTGGTTCCCACCGTGAAGCATGGAGGAGCAGGTGTGATGGTAAGGGGGTGCTTTGCTGGTGACACTCAGCGATTTATTTAGAATTCAATCCACACTTAAGCATCATGGCTACCACAGCATTCTGCAGCGGTAGAACATCCCATCTGGTTTGCGCTTAGTTGGACAATCATTTGTTTTTCAACAGGACAATGACCCAACACACTTCCAGGATTTGTAAGGGCTATTTGACCAAGAAGGGGAGTGATGGAGTGCTGCACAAGATGACCTGGCCTCCACAAACACCCGACCTCAACCCACTTAAGGTGGTTTGGGATGAGTTGGACAGCAGAGTGAAGGAAAAGCAGCCAACAAGTGCTCAGCATACGTGGGAACTCCTTCAAGACTGTTGGAAAAGCATTCCAGGTGAAGCTGGTTTAGAGAATGCCAAGAGTGTGCAAAGCTGTAATCAAGGCAAAGGGTGGCTACTTTGAAGAATCTAAAATATGTTTACTTTTTTAACACTTTTTTGGTTACCACATGATTCCATATGTGTTATTTCATAGTTTTGATGTCTTTACTATTATTCTACAATGTAGAAAATGGTAAAAAATAAAGAAATACCCTTGAATGAGTAGGTGTGTCCAAACTTTTGACTGGTACTGTATATGTGAGAACATTATGATCAATGCTCACCTGCACTTTACCAATGTCCCTCCTTGTCTTCATTAAATCATTGTGTATCTACCCTCAGATATTGTGTTTTCATTTTCTCTGAATGTAATATTTAACCCATATATTCCATTTGATGTTGGTCTGATAGCAGAAAACCATTCAGATACCATGGCTGTTCCCTTCATTCCTACAGCAATGAGAAACTAACTTAAAGGCAATAATGTAAAGTATTTAAATAGTACTTTAAAATAGTTTTGCGTAAGTAGTTTTTTTGGGGTATCTGTACTTTACTTTACTATTTGTATTTTACTTCACTACATTTCTAAAGAAAATTATATACTTTTTACTCCATACATTTCCCCCTGACACCCAAAAGTCCAATTCACACACTTATCAGGAGAACATCCCTGGTCATCACTACTGCTTCTGATCTGAAGGACTCACTAAACACAACTTCGTTTGTAAATTATGTCTGAGTGATGGTGCTGGCTATCCGTTAATAAAAAGAAAAAATACAATTGTGCCGTCTGGTTTGCTTAATATAAGAATTTGAAATGGTTTATATTTTTTACTTTTGATACGTAAGTACATTTTAGCAATTCCATTTACTTTTGATACTTAAGTATATTTAAAACCAAATACTTTTAGGTTTTTACTCAAGTAGTATTTTACTGGCTGACTCACCTTTACTTGTCATTTTCTATTAAGGTATCTTTACTTTTGCTCAAGTATGACAATTGAGTACTTTTTCCACCACCACTTAAAGGTTAATTGGATTCTATTAATAAACTCTGGGTTAGAACTATTAATGTTCAGAAATGTAACACTTTCTTGCACAGCCTCATTCCAAACCAGAGTCCTTCACATGTGGTTTAAAAGATGGTGAAAGCACACTAGGGTTTTACTTTACAAAATGAATCTTTGGGATTTGTTTCTTTTAAGCCGTCTTTTATAACGTATTTTATGCTGTGTGAAGGCGGCTATATTTGGACAAATCTAACATAGTTTCCAACGATAAACATATCTATTTCTGTACTAAAAGTCTGACCCCAGAGAATCAGGAATGTTATTAGTTTTATCTGTAGGATACGTTGTCAAATCATTTTCTCTTTTTGTTTGATCAATCAGTAGCCTTGGACATAATACAGAAACAGAATGACTATTGTTGCTAGGCCTTCATCTCTTGTAATGGACCATGGGAATATATCCATAACAACCACAGCCTGCACAGTGCATGGTGTTGCTAGGTAGCCTAGAACTTGGTCCTGAAATGAAGCGTGACTATTAAATGTGAAAGGTAGAGAAAGAAGGAGAGGAAACAGTGAATGCCCTTTATCTGCATAGATTAGGATGCCTGAACATTCTGGCTACAAGTCAAGCAGAAGCTATTTATCTTGCTCTCTCGTTCTGAGAAAATACATTTGAGAAAAGTTCTCTCTATATTTATTTTATATGATCATGATCAACATTATTAATACGTCAATACATATGAAGATACTGCTCCTCCAGTTAGCTCAATTAGAGCAGAAGGAAGTCGCAACTTGTAGGTCTACCATACATAATTGCATGAGTAAGACAGAGTTGTTAGGAGGATCATTTCCAGACATTTGGGGTTAATTTAACAGGTAACCAGTATTCTTCCAGTTCTCTTATGTCTCCACCTACTGATGAAGTGACTGTATTACAGCCTGACAGCCAGGAGACCCACAGTAATATAATTGATCTCACAGTGAGGGTGTTTAGTCATAGGACATCCTAGTTATTGAGTGCTGACCAACATACCTGGCGCACGTCAACATGTGTGTCACAACAATAGCATTACAGCCTAATGATCTGGGCTAATACTGAAACCACTTACCATAGCTATGAATAACTCCACTGTGTGTGTCAGGTTCCTAATCTTAAATTTGAATTGAGATCCACTTCAATGAATGACCTATATACAGCCATTCACAAATTCTCCAAAACAGATTTCACATTCTAGAATCCAAAATGTCTACTAGAACTATGCTCGATTGACTGGTGATTGTTGCACAGGTACTGAAGTGACTGCATGTTTTGTCTGGCCTCAAAAGCCTAATTTAAATATGACTACTATCTGAACTGTCACCTTCTCATTTCATGATCTAATGATAGTTATGCTTTTTACACATGATTATGGTCAATATCATGAATGGATACACGCGTCTCTGTCTCCCATGTTTTTATTGGAGTAACACGAAAGGAAAACTACATCAGATTCATCAAATGACACCAATACAGAACATGGAACTAGTTATTGTGTATTATACTTAAGCAACAAGGCACAAAAGGTTACGGTATACGACCAATATACCATGGCTAAGGGCAGTTTTGGAGTGCCTGAATACAGCCCTTTGGTATATTGGCCATATTCCACAAACCCCCCGAGGTGCCTTATTGCTATTATAAACTGGTTACCAACGTAATTAGACCACTAAAATTTTTTGTTTTGTCATACCTGTGGTATGATATACCACGGCTTTCAGCCAATCAGCATTCAGGGCTCGAACCACCTGGTTCATAATGGTGTTAATACACTCCACTCACCCAGAATCACATCCTTTTCAATAAAGTAAGAAAAGTCATGGACACAAAATATAATTAATAGATTAGAACAATATACAGCATTTACAAATCCACATCCAAAAGCTGCCAGTATTCTACCAAGGGTTGAAATCAGTGAAAGATGAGTTATAGCGTGAGTCTTTCAAGTAAACTGTTACTGCAATATGGTAATATTAAACTGTTGATAACAACCATGGTAAAGAGAAGTAAATCATGTACTACTGCTTCATGGAGGTAGTAAGTGCTTGACCGGAAGGTCATCTATCACACACCAGATATTTTATGTTGTGTAATGTCTCATGAAAAGAAAAAGTACATTTTTTTGTGTGCAATCAGTTGACAAAGAATCCACATCAGAGTCTTTCTGCATCAGGGATCTATATAGGAAGTGTATTTGCCCCACGATACCTGTGAGTCAGAACAGATGGAACTGTGATCTCATTGTCAACGAGGTCATGGTTTCCGACTCAATGCCCAAGGTCTTGATCTGGATCTTGGTCAGAGCCTAGTTTTGGTTTGGGTCTCAAGAGCCTTTATATACATATGGTCTTGGTCTGGAGAGCTTTAGTCGTGACTCCATCCAAATCTTCACTCCATCTCTACATCACTCCCACCCAGTGCCCCATCACCAATGACATTAGTGACCCGATGATGACGATGATGCTGTTATAGATGGGCCCACTGGATGCTCCATAGTAGTACCCCATATCCCCAGAGCCCTCTGGACCTTCATAGCCACCAGGCCTGGGGCCATACCCTCCAGCTCTGGGGTACCCCCCATAGCCTCCTCCATAGCCTCCTCCATAGCCACCTCCATAACCACCTCCATAACCTCCTCCATAACCCCCATATCCTCCTCCGTAGCCAGGACGACTCAACGCACTGCCCAGCATTGCTCCCCCCACGGCACCAGCAGCAGCAGCCCCTGCCATCTTCCCCGCACTGGAGCCGCCACTCTGGGCAGGCATTGGTCGGTATGCCTGTCCACTCTGGGCAGGCATTGGTCGGTATGCCTGTCCACTCGAGGATGGCATTGGTCGGTATCCCGTGCCTCCACCTTGACGAGGGTAACCCCCACGGCTACTACCGCCCCACCCCCCACCGAAGCCCCCACTACGACCGAAGCCCCCACCACGGCGAGCCTCTGAGGTGGGGCAGACGGTTGCTAGGAGCAACAGGCAGGTTGCCACAGTGAGAAGTCTCCGTTGGCCAACAATCCTCATTCTCTGTGAAAACAAGATCATGAACAGTTTGTGATTGTTGAGAATATCCCACATTTCCACAGGAGCGCTGGGTCATTATCAAGACAAGAACAAGACATGATCATGACTGTGTGTGAAGTGGGATAACCCTACGAGCTAATCCAGTGTCAGTTAGGAGTTAAACCACCTGTGGGTTAACTGGGTTGATTGACAAGGGAAAGCTGATCCAGATCTGTGTTTAGTGTCAGCTGCAAGCCTTAAGACCCACACAGTGATGTAATGCCTGCATTCATCAGCAAGTCTGGACAGTCTGTCCAGTGATTAGTACAGTGGAACATAACATACACACACACACACACACGTTTGAGTATGGTAGAACACAACGTACACACACACTAACGCACTAAAGTTTTCGTCACTGCAGGCTTTGAGAATGTGCTAAGTAAAGGTTATTTTTACGCTAGAGACAAATTAAGAGCAGGGCAGAGCGAGCTGCGGCTGCTAATCCAGCTTTGACAGAAGAGTGTTACACGAGCTGTGAGAAGTCAACACACAATAGCATAGATAAGATCTAACAACTCAACATAGGATTTAAGTCTTCAGTGGATTGACAAGTCAGTATATAAACTCAGGTTGGTACGAACTCTGGTTCTAGTCTAGTACGAAAAACAACGAGGGGATTGAAGGGAGAGTTTCTGCTGTCAACATTTTTTCTCTTAACTCTTTTTTGATGCGAGATGACAATAGTCCTTGTCAATCCCCTTTTTTTGTGTTTCAAAACCCAAGAGATACATGTTCTACTTGGTCAGGAGATGACCACTAGACCAATGCCATAACAGATTAACTTCACAAGTACCATGTTACTACATCTCAATAATGGTCATATGGTTTTTACCTCCATAATCTCTCATTTCTCTACCTCTCATCTCTCTGTGCATCTCTCTCCTCTGTCTCGGTCTCTCTTACTCAGACCTCTTTACCACTAATCTGTCCTCCCTAAGACTGTTTGTCTGTCCTCCTCTCTCCCCATCATCATCACACAGCATTACAGTGTAATCTGTGTCCTTGGCGCCAAGACTATCCTTATCCCTGAACCTTTTGTCTGTAGATAAATCCAGTAGCGTTCCAGTTTCCAAGATTACCTACATTCATTAGAGATCAGTTGAGGCTGGTGAGAAGGGCTATAGGAGGATGGGCTCATTGTAATGTCTGGGATGGAATTAATGGAACAGTATCAAACATATAGAAACCACATGTTTAAGCCCATCCTCCTATAGCTCCACCCACCAGCCTCCACTGGTAGATATTATTTCAGAAAACAGAGAGTTCTATAACTTCCCTCCTGGTTCATTCAGAAAACAGAGTTCTAGAACGCCCCTCCTGGTTCATACAGAGCACGGAGATCTATAACTTCCCTCCGGGTTCATTCAGAAAACAGAGTTCTAGAACGCCCCTCCTGGTTCATACAGAGCACGGAGATCTATAACTTCCCTCCGGGTTCATTCAGAAAACAAAGTTCTAGAACACCCCTCCTGGTTCATACAGAACACGGAGATCTATAACTTCCCTCCGGGTTCATTCAGAAAACAGAGTTCTTGAAAGTTGTAAATGTAATCCTTTTTCATTCAAAAAAAAGAGAATTATTTTATAAAATATTGCTCATACTTCACACATTGTATGAGTTTGGACAGATGTTAATAGTTTGTCTTTAGCCTCTTAATGATCCAATTCTGATTGTTTACTAACTTGATCTGGGCAGCTCTACATAGGTTTTGGTAACTGTTTAGGCATGGTGTAAATGTCTATGTAAAACTCTTTAGACTAACATTTGACCACTATAGAACTAGTTATACAGGATACAACTGGGTCAAACATTGGCAAATAACACTATTGACACACGTGATGTACCTGCATTAATGCATCTTGGTATTTGTATTTTCCAAATCCCAGATAACAGTTACAGGATGCTACATCATCAATAACACAGATTTAAAAATCTCTAGAAATGACAGAAGGATAACAATAACGTACATTTGACCGCAAAGCTAAAAGCAGTAGTGAGAGTTGAAACTCTTACCTGTAGAAGTTGACAAAGAGCTGAGGAAAATCACAGATGTGTCAAGAGGATGTCCTTTTGGCTCTCTCCTTTGTGTGTGTGATCGTCAGGGATTCTTGTGACTGTCTGGGAGAGAGAGAGTGTGGGACGGGTCTCTTCAACCTCCAAATGGTCTCAGCCAGGTAGAGAGGGGATCTATCTCTGACCTCCTCATTGGCTGAGCAGGATAAACAAATGATGCTCATCCCTGCTAACACTGTAGTGTTACAGTAAGCCCATGCCCCAACAACACAGAAATACCTGCACACTTAGCCAAAGAGAACCTGTGTGTGTGTGTCTCAGCCCCTAACCCACCAACAGAGTAGAAACTCAAAAAACGACCTGTGTGTGTGTGTTTAGCCTGCAGTTACTGTAAGCCTACCAAAACATACAGCAATAACACAGAGTAATATTATACAGCTTTGTATTAAGTAAGTATTATACAACCAGGATAATATGGTTTCTACCCACAGACCCAAAAAGGCTAGACAGTACAGACCAAATAAATAATCATCATTGTAAAAAGCTACATTTCTAAATAGTGGCATGTGCCTTTGAAGAGAGAGTCAGAATGCAACATTACAACAGCTAAAATATTTTATTATGAAATAAATGGTGTCAGTCTTGAAAGAGCCATAGAAATTGAAAGGACAGACATACATGCACACACACTCACACTCGCTCACAGACAATATACAGCAACCTTTTAAAAGCTGAGGGTAGATATAGGTGTAATAGAATTGTTGTACCACATCTCAAAGTACTGTATACAGTCATACACACGCACATTGTCACACAGATCAATATCTACCAGGAAAGTAAGTACTGCTTCAGAAATGTGCGTGCACACACACAACCTAACACACACACACACACACACACACAAAACATTCCCTCGTTTGAGCTATTGTAGTTGATTCATCATGTACATAATTCACAATCTTAAGGAACTCTGGTCCTCTCTATGTTTTGTGCTTCAGTCTCTAGCTATGCTAGTAGAGCAGACACACCGGTCATATCACACTATACTACACTATGTGATTATAACTCTGGCATAACCCTGGTATGGGGTGGCAGGTAGCCTAGTGGTTAGAGCATTGGACTAGTAACTGAAAGGTTGCTGGATCGAATCCCCGAGCTGACAAGGTAAAAATCTGTCGTTTTACCCCTGAACAAGGCAGTTAACCCACTGTTCCCGGTAGGCCGTCATTGTAAATAAGAATTAGTTCTTAACTAACTTGCCTAGTTAAATAAAGGTAAGAAAAAAAATAACACAGGTAGCAGAAATACATGTTTTTTCCATTCCACTAGAATTGGTTAGGAGACAGTTTTAGATTAACTGTTGCAAGAACAGTCATGAAGTTACATTACAGTTCCTGCCTCTGTAGAGCTGATCATGGAGATAGTACTGTACCACACTTGTGTGACAGGCATGTTTCAACACCACATACTGTCACAGGACAGGAGTCATTCAACCCCCCTACCGACTGACTGGGTGGGTGAGTCTCTCATCTAGTGTGGGATGCCACTCTTGAGTCTAAGGCAGGTTCTGGTTTGGAGAGGGAGACAATCAGTTATCTGCAGGTGGCAAAATGGGGCTTTGGCCAAAAATAGAAAATTCAAATATGCAAGGAGAGAGAGGTAGAGAGAATAATGGATGGAAAGAGATAGATATATCTAACTCAGTAGAACTAAGAAAGAGATTTAGATGTGCTTTAGGTTATTTTGCATCTGAGTGGTGTAGGACATGGGACAGTCTAAAATGCCCCATACAGACCCACAAGAGAAAAGTGCCAAACCGTACCTTCATAATTAACCATTATTATTGCTGATATGGATACAGTTAATATGCACATATCACGACAGAGAGGCAGGTGTGTCAGAGAGGGATTGGGACAGCAAGGAGGATATGTACTGTTTGTTCATGGTATGGACGGAAAGAGCAGACATCATGTTTCATAATGACCCCAACTTAGGAAGTTACCACACACAACCCAGCTCACAGAATTAGTACACTGTCCCTATAGAGGTCTTGGAAGAGATTAAAGCGAGGTTAGAATGGATGCCTCTCCCCAGGGTGGTTCAGGGTCACACCTGTTTGAGGCTTGGGACGGCGTCTGGGGTTGGGGGGGGTAGCTAAGGAGGTCACATACAGGCAGTCCCCTCAGGAAGACAACGCAGCTGCTTCTCAATGATACACCGCAGAAATGTATACCTACAGATAGAGAGAGAGAGCGAGAGCAAGTAAGAGAGCGAGAGAGAGAGAGAGAGAGAGGGAGGGAAGAGAATGAGACATAAATACACAGTACATGACACCATAAACACAGCCGTTCAGGGGAGGTAGGTAGATGTTGCCGGCACCTCACCTGCTCCTGAGTTTCTGCACCTCCCGGTCCTCTTCCTCCTTCAGCTTGGTGATGAAACTCTGCAGCACTGGCATCTCAAACTTAATATACTGCGCCACCTGGTGGGGAGGAGGAAGAAATGCAATTACAAACACAGACTTGGCCTGAACCCTCAACTATTGCAAAGTCACAATACTGTAATAATAACAATTATATAAAGGATGTCATACAGTCACAATAGCTTATTTCAGTTTATGGGCAGTGACTTCACACTGTCAAGCCGGTGGCAAGTCATTGTTGAGGACAACTAATTGGCTTGGCTTGCAGACCCCTAAGCTGCTTAACTTACGGTAAGTAAATTATGGTTTTGGTTTGACTCTGGACTGTGTTATGGTAAAAGGTCTATTTAAATTCTAGTCTAGTGCATAAATAGCCCACTGCAGGTTATATTGAACTGAGCCCTTTTGTAATAGATAAGGGGACATACAGAATATTCCATTCTGAGGACGTGATTAAGTTTGTGTGTACTAAGAAGTGGGGAATGATTTAGCAGTTACACAGTGGTATGTAGGCGAGGAATGATTTGGCAGTTATACATTAGCAGTCTTACATCATAGGTGACTTCCTCGCCCAGGTCCTGCTCCATTAGGAAGATTCTGCTGACCTGTTCACACGGACCCTGAAGCACACGCAGCACCAGGGGGTAGTCACTGCGCTTCAGCTTTGCACGCTCTGAAAGAAGAAACATTGTCAAACTTTCACTGCATTACAACGGGTGTGCTTAAGTTACGCTAGTAGATTGCCATGCTTTGCCACAGAGCTGCAGCACTCTCATACCCGCACACACGCCCACAAAAACAGTTAATAATGCATACTCTACTCTAGGATAAACACAGACATTGCTCACATTGACCCTGTGAAAGGGAGAACGTGATTCAGCTTCACACTCTGTGACAGACACAGAACCACATGACACCGCACTCACTCACCCCCGCTGGTGTGTACAAGGTACAGCGCAAAGTCATCTGGGCTGTTCTCAATCTTGAACTTGTTAAGTAGCACTCGTAGCACCTGGGGCGTGGTCATACAACTGTTGATCCGCACGTTAGTAACTGAACCATACGCTGGAGTGAAGACTGCAGTCTAAAGGGGCAATGGGGGGAGCACAATTATGAGAATGGGAGAGGAATGAGAGAGAGAGAGAAAATGAATTTATTTGTCGTATTATGTTGTCGTTATAGTAGTGTGTAGCTGCAGTATTATGGTGTGTGTGTGTGTGTGTGTGCGCGCATGGGTACCTTGTAATTGTAGAAGTGTCCATTGATGGAGAAACGGTGTCGTCGTATCCTCCTCTGGTCGCTAGGCGACCGGCGCTGGGCCTTCCTCAGAAACCCGGCATCGCTCTTCGTCCTCAGCAGCTGGGCGGAGCGCTCATATTCCTCTGTCCAACCAGAGCATAGAGATAGGAGAAAGGGGAGGAGTCAGACAATCACGTTCCTATGAATGTCACAGAATGTTCTAAAAATGTATTGTGTTGAACAGACATGGCTATCTAATGTAGGATAAATAATTGAGTTATCCATAATAACATGCTGAAGGTTTTCGGACTAGTCTTCTATAAGATCCACCTTCTTCCTCATCCGCCTTCACAATACTGTCCTCGGATTGGCTCTCGTGCTCTGTCACTTCTATGTTGGGCAGGGTCTGCTGGGTACCTTCATTGCTATTGACATAGAGAAAACAGGAATATTCCCATATTTAATAGCTTGACATTATTTATGACACATTATCTTCTCTTCAAAGTTGTTTTACATCAAAGTGTAAATGAGACAGGTAGAGGAACAGTGAAATATGGTCTCTATGTAATCATTAGTGCCTGTCACTTATCCAGAATTTATTCACATGACTTGAGTAAAATATTTCAGTTCAAATCCAGTTTTATTTGTCACATACAAGTGTTTAGCAGATGCTATTGCGGGTGTAGCGAAATGCTTGTAGCGAGTTGTTGTGTATATTACATTTGTTTTATTTAATGACTTTATTATTTTATCTCTATAGAGCTGCTGCCTATCCTGTCTGACAAAATCCCGTACTAGTTCCTCAAAGTAAATAATGTATACTTTTACAACTGAATACCAACTATCAATCACTTAGATCACTTAGAGTTTCAGGTACACACCTTGCGAACAACTGCTCTCTATCCCTCGATTGTGCATTCTTCTGTCTCTTATGTACAGTAGCAGGCATAAAAGAAACAGGCATGCAATGGATTGTGGTCATGCTAGTTAATTAGCAGGTTGTCTGTGCTAAACTACTTAGAACTTTGGTCTGTTGGAAACTACAACTCCCTACTACATTGCACAGTTCAGGCTGGATCTGATTTATCTCTAGAGAAACTGCAATGTGCGCATTGAGCTCACAGAAAAAAAACTAACTAAATGGAATTCAAATAACAGAAAGGTTGGTTCATCGCTCAGCACTACTGACCGGAGACAATATGTGTGGTCAAAGTAAACTAAAAACCCTATATCTAGGTCGCCGTAACCCACCCTGGTTACAATAAAGAGATATCAATATGGCCATGGTATCAGGACATACTGTATTAACAAAAAGATACACCCTTGGTAAAAACATAGACCTTTTATACATACAGTACGTAGTACGTTTCTATATGTTGCCTTGGTATGGTAACCAGAGCTCACTCCCTACCTCTGATTATCCAGGGCACAGCCGGAGTGCCAGGATGTAGACGAGGGGGGAGGTCTGATTCGCTCGTGATCGTCCTGCATCTGCAAACTGATAGGCCGACGCAGGCCCCAGGAGATATTCAGCAAGCCCTCCACGATCAGCTCCCCTTCCTCCTGTAGAGATAGAGTTACCATAATCAATAAACACACACACAGACAGTTATTACCCCTTTGGGGCAGGGTGAATTATTGAACAGAGTCAGTTTGTGGTAAATTATACAGCAAAGTAATATGAGAGAGAGAGACGCACACACCTCTCTGTGTCTCAACTGCAGGTTATGTCCTTCATAATAAAGGTTGTAGGTTTTGAGGTGGGACAGGACTGTTGCCCTGAAGACAGAAGTACATTATTCTTGACAACAATTTATTACTTTACATACATTAATATTATACTTTTTGTTATTACTACACACGCCTGAACACACTCTGTGTGTGTGTGTGTGTGTGTGTGTCAAATCAAATTTTATTTGTCACATACACATGGTTAGCAGATGTTAATGCGAGTGTAGCGAAATGCTTGTGCTTCTAGTTCCGACAATGCAGTAATAACCAACTAATAATCTAGCTAACAATTCCAAAACTACTACCTTATACACACAAGTGTAAAGGGATAAAGAATATGTACATAAAGATATATGAATGAGTGATGGTACAGAGCGGCATAGGCAAGATGCAGTAGATGGTATCAAGTACAGTATATACATATGAGATGAGTATGTAAACAAAGTGGCAGAGTTTAAAGTGGCTAGTGATACATGTATTACATAAAGATGCAGTAGATGATATAGAGTACAGTATATACGTATACATATGAGATAAATAATGTAAACATTATATAAACATTATTTTAAGTAGCATTGTTTAAAGTGGCTAGTGATATATTTTACATCAACTCCCATCAATTCCCATTATTAAAGTGGCTGGAGTTGAGTCAGTGTGTTGGCAGCAGCCACTCAATGTTAGTGGTGGCTGTTTAACAGTCTGATGGCCTTGAGATAGAAGCTGTTTTTCAGTCTCTCGGTCCCAGCTTTGATGCACCTGTACTGACCTCGACTTCTGGATGATAGCGGGGTGAACAGGCAGTGGCTCGGGTGGTTGTTGTCCTTGATGATCTTTATGGCCTTCCTGTGACATCGGGTGGAGTGGTGTCCTGGAGGGCAGGTAGTTTGCCCCCGGTGATGCGTTGTGCAGACCTCACTACCCTCTGGAGAGCCTTACGGTTGTGGGCGGAGCAGTTGCCATACCAGGCGGTGATACAGCCCGACAGGATGCTCTCGATTGTGCATCTGTAGAGGTTTGTGAGTGCTTTTGGTGACAAGCCGAATTTCTTCAGCCTCCTGAGGTTGAAGAGGCCTTCTTCACGATGCTGTCTGTGTGGGTGGACCAATTCAGTTTGTCTGTGATGTGTACGCCGAGGAACTTAAAACTTACTACCCTCTCCATTACTGTTCCATCGATGTGGATAGGGGGGTGTTCCCTCTGCTGTTTCCTGAAGTCCACAATCATCTCCTTAGTTGTGTTGACGTTGAGTGTGAGGTTATTTTCCTGACACCACACTCCGAGGGCCCTCACCTCCTCCCTGTAGGCCGTCTCGTCGTTGTTGGTAATCAAGCCTACCACTGTTGTGTCGTCCGCAAACTTGATGATTGTGAGTTGGAGGCGTGCGTGGCCACGCAGTCGTGGGTGAACAGGGAGTACAGGAGAGGGCTCAAAACGCACCCTTGTGGGGCCCCAGTGTTGAGGATCAGCGGGGTGGAGATGTTGTTACCTACCCTCACCACCTGGGGGCGGTCCATCAGGAAGTCCAGTGCCCAGTTGCACAGGGCGGGGTCGAGACCCAGGGTGTCGAGCTTGATGACGAGTTTGGAGGGTACTATGGTGTTAAATGCTGAGCTGTGTGTGTGTGTGAGAGAGAGAGTGTGTGAGTGTGTGTATGGCATACTTGCTGATGAACTTGTTGTCTCCAATCTGAACCCCATCCTGCATGTTATCCATTCTCAGTCAGCATGAGAGGAGCTAGAGAGAGTGTGAGAGAGAGAAAGAGAGAAATTGTGATCAGATGCTTTTAAACATTAATGTGGATAGATACTGAAGACCAATAGATGGAGACTGAAGTTAAAGCTTGGTCGCAAATGGGTCTTCCAAATGGACAATGACCCAAAGCATACCAAAGTTGTGGCAAAATGGCTTAAGGACAACAGAGTCAAGGTATTTGAGTGGCCATCACAACGCCCTGACCTCAACCCTATAGAAAATGTGTGGGCAGAACTGAAAAAGCGTGTGCGAGCAAGGAGGCCTACAAACGTTTGACCCAAGTTAAACCATTTAAAGGGAATGCTACCAAAAACTAATTGAGTGAATGAGTGAGTAAGCCAAGGTAAGTTGCTAGCTCGCATTAAACGTATCTTAGAAAAAACAATCAATCATAATCACTAGTTAACTACACATGGTTGATATGTTACTAGATATTAGATAGTGTCCTGCGTTGCATATAATCTGACTGAGCAAACAAGTATCTAAGTATCTGACTGAGCGGCGGTAGGCAGAAGCAGGCGCGTAAACATTCATTCAAACAGCATTTTCGTGCGTTTTGCCAGCAGCTCTTCGCTGTGCGTCAAGCATTGCACTGTTTATGACTTCAAGCCTATCAACTCCCGAGATGAAGCTGGTGTAACCGATGTGAAATGGCTAGCTAGTTAGCGCGCGCTAATAGCGTTTCAAAAGTCACTTGCTCTGAGCCTTCTAGTAGTTGTTCCCCTTGCTCTGCATGGGTAACGCTGCTACAATGGTGGCTGTTGTCGTTGTGTTGCTGGTTTGAGCCCAGGGAGGAGCGAGGAGAGGGACGAAAGCTATACTGTTACACTGGCAATACTAAAGTGCCTATAAGAACATCTAATAGACAAAAGGTTAATGAAATACAAATGGTATAGAGGGAAATAGTCCTATAATTCCTATAATAACTACAACCTAAAACTTCCTACCTGGGAATATTGAAGACTCATGTTAAAAGGAACCACCAGCTTTCATATGTTCTCATGTTCTGAGCAAGGAACTGAAACGTTAGCTTTCTTATATTGCACCTATTGCATTTTTACTTTCTTCTCCATCACTTTGTTTTTGCATTATTTCAACCAAATTGAACATGTTTCATTATTTACTTGAGGCTAAATAGATTTTATTGGTGTACTATATTAAGTTAAAATAAGTGTTCCTTCAGTATTGTTGTAATTATTACAAATAAATAAAATTAAAAAGTCAGAAAATCGGTATCGGCTTTTTTGGTCCTCCAATAATCGGTATCGCCGTTGACAAATCATAATCGGTTGACCTCTAGCTCAGACCCATGTGATATGGGTCTGTGAGTTTTTATGGCTCCTTTTCCTGGTGTGACTCGACAAACTGTCTCTGTGACACAAGTCTCTGTCAGTGTGAGATGGAGGACACAATCTCTCTCTCTTCCTCTTTGCCTCCTCCTCTCCCATCTGGCTAAAACACACCGCACACAGACAACCACTAGCACACACGGAAGCTTCCATGGTGACCATCACACAAACAGATGTTCATTTAATATGGCATGCTGCCAGCACCCTCACATGTTTCCTTCCTGCCCAGCTGAAATGGTGTGTGTATGTTAGGGGGCAGCACAGAAGCTTCCAGATGGACAAGGACAGGTGCATGAATCATTTCAGTTGCACACAGTGTCTCAGCTTGCTGGTACCTGGGACAAGGCTAAGTTCCTCCTCCTTGAAAGACCTCTTAAATCCCTGCCATTAGCACATACACTCTAACCCACACTGTTATGCTACCCAGTGTATCTTGCTACAACTACTGTGGCAGGCTACCTCACTATTTCATTGCTGAAATAGTGTGTGTTTGTGTGCGTGTGTATAAGGCCGCTGTGTGGCTTACCGTGCTAAGATCTGTATGATGCTGGTAGGCCAGGAAAGAGAGAGATCCGCTAGCTGCACAAACACACAATAAGTTAGTCCTCAGGGTCCAGTCAGAGGAGTTTACCTGAAGACAGGCAGGCAGGAGCCCAATGAAGCTACTGTGTCCTTTCTGTGGAGGAGAGAGAGTTCAGCACTAAGTGTGGCTCTTCAGAGTCTGTCTCAGTGGCTGTGTACCAAGGGTAGATGACCCAGTGCCTCAGTCTAAGGCTTCAGTGTGTTTGTAAGAGAAAGGGGAGAGGCGATGGAGAGAGCACCAGAGAGTGGCGGTTGAAGGGGCTGGTTAAAAGGAAGCGCTCCCCATCCGCTAATCTCTTCCTCCTTCAGAGCCTCAGTCACAGCGGAAACTGACGCTGACGCTCTGACATGAGTGAGACTTCCTCAATTCAAACTACAGACATTAAATATGATATCGCTCTCTCACACACACACACACACACACACACACACACACACGGAGAAAGGCACCAACACACACACAAAAACACACACAGCTTCTCTCTGAAAGGCTCACACGTACCCCCATATACAGACAGAGAGGAATTGAGAGGTACGAAGCAACAAACAACCACACCATACCTCAGGTGTCCCGCCAACACCTCACAACCATAAACACATTTAATGATTGGTATTACATTTTTCATATGGTCACAATCAACCCACACACCATGCAGCATTATCAATATTTCAGCACCTACATTAGGCCCTGTCAGGCACCACTGAACAACACAATAGGAGACATTAGCTTTTAAAGGTCCAATGCTGCTATTTTTATCTCAATATCAAATCATTTATGGGTAATAATTAAGTACCTTACTGTGACTGTTTTAAATAACAAAAAAATAAAAACAAACTAAAATAGCTTCTTAGCAAAGAGCAATTTCTCAAGCAATAATTTAGCTAGGACTGTCTGGAGTGGGAAGGGGAAAATTGAAAACTAGCTGTTATTGGGAGAGACGTTTGGAACTCTCTATTAACAAATTTGGAACTCTCTATTAACCAGGCAAGCCAAAACTCCATCCCACCAAAGCAGGCTGAAATGTCAGGCGTTCTTTTCAAATAGCTCATATACTGAAAGGGCATTTTCGTAGTTTTCACAATATTATTCCAAACTCATAGTATGGAAATATACAATGCCTTCAGAAAATATTCGTACCCTTTGACTTTTTGATGTATTACAGTCTGAATTCAAAATGGATCTGCACACAATACCCCAAAATGACAAAGTGAAAACATGTTTTTATACATTTATGCAAATGCATTCAAAATGAAATACCTCATTTACATAAGTATTCACACCCCTGAGTCAATACATGTTAGAATCACCTTTGGCAGCGATTACAGCTGTGAGTCTTTCTGGGTGAGTCTCTAAGAGCTTTGCACACCTAGATTGTACAGTATTTGCACATTATCCTTTTAAAAATCCTTCAAGCTCTGTCAAATTGTTTGTTGATCATCGCAAAAAAGCCATTTCCAAGTCTTGCCATAGATTTTCAAGCTGATTTAAGTCAAAACTGTAACTATGCCACTCAGGAACAGTCAATGTCATCTTGGGAAGCAACTCCAGTGTATATTTGGCCTTGTATTTTAGGTTATTGTCCTAAAATACATTTTTGACTGCACTGGGCATTTAATACCAAGACCAGGGATGGGTGGCTGTGGCTCAGTCCTTGAGGGCGGAAGTATGTTGGTCCAAGCCTTCTTGTATGTTGGTATGTTAGGAATAGGAATAGGACCCACTACTGGTATGTTGTTTAAGACTGGACTGTGGCCCAAGAAACCTCGAAAAGGCTTTGGAGTTTAAGACTGGACATGTGGGAACCCCTGGTCTAGCCTGGCAGTTCTACATCAATAATGAAACCTAGATCGAAAATCTTGCGTAACTGCATCAGCTACTTTATGTTACGTACATCTGTCCACTAGAGATTAATAATGATGTGTCTACACTGACTACACTACTTCTGATCTGTCTCAATTGAGTCTTTCTGCTGCTTGCAGAAAACGTACCATGCCTGTTGTTTTGGGGGGAAACGACCGTCCGTACCAAAAAACAGACAAATTGACCCAACATTGACCCAGGCTATCTCAGCCCATGGCTCTGTGTTCTGTTCTGCATTCCTGCTGGGATGATGGATTTTGGGATAATGTGAACTGTTCTGTCTGGATGGGGCTCCAAAAATAGCCCCCCCGGTCTTCCCCTCCCTCCGCATTCCCTTGAATCCTTCTCTACAACAACCACAGCAACCAAGCCTGTCTCTCTCTCTCCTCCACCCTTAAACAACCACAGCAGCCAAGTCAGCATACCTCTCCTCCTCCACCCCTTACCAACCACAGCAGCCAAGCCTGTCTCTCTCTAGTCTAAGCATTGCTCTCTCTTCCCCCCTCTTTCCGCACAATTATAGTGCCTTCAGAAAGAATTCACACCCCTTGACTTTTTCCACATTTTGTTATGTTACAGCCTGAATTTAAAATTGATTAAATGTAGATGTTTTGTCACTGGCCTACACACAATAAATCAAATCAAATTGTATTTGTCACATACACATGGTTAGCTGATGTTAATGCGAGTGTAGCGAAATGCTTGTGCTTCTAGTTCCGACAATGCAGTAATAACCAACAAGTAATCTAGCTAACAATTCCAAAACTACTACCTTATAGACACAAGTGTAAGGGGATAAAGAATATGTACATAAAGATATATGAATGAGTGATGGTACAGAGCGGCATAGGCAAGATACAGTTGATGGTATTGAGTACAGTATATACATATGAGATGAGTATGTAAACAAAGTGGCATAGTTAAAGTGGCTAGTGATACATGTATTACATAAAGATGCAGTAGATGATATAGAGTACAGTATATACGTATACATATGAGATGAATAATGTAGGGTATGTAAACATTATATTAGGTAGCATTGTTTAAAGTGGCTAGTGATATATTTTACATCATTTCCCATCAATTCCCATTATTAAAGTGGCTGGAGTTGAGTCAGTGTGTTGGCAGCAGCCACTCAATGTTAGTGGTGGCTGTTTAACAGTCTGATGGCCTTGAGATAGAAGCTGTTTTTCAGTCTCTCGGTCCCAGCTTTGATGCACCTGTACTGACCTCGACTTCTGGATGATAGCGGGGTGAACAGGCAGTGGCTAGGGTGGTTGTTGTCCTTGATGATCTTTATGGCCTTCCTGTAACATCGGGTGGTGTAGGTGTCCTGGAGGGCAGGTAGTTTGCCCCCGGTGATGCGTTGTGCAGACCTCACTACCCTCTGGAGAGCCTTACGGTTGTGGGCGGAGCAGTTGCCGTACCAGGCGGTGATACAGCCCGACAGGATGCTCTCGATTGTGCATCTGTAGAAGTTTGTGAGTGCTTTTGGTGACAAGCCGAATTTCTTCAGCCTCCTGAGGTTGAAGAGGCGCTGCTGCGCCTTCTTCACGAAGGCGCAGCAGGTGGACTGTGTGGGTGGACCAATTCAGTTTGTCTGTGATGTGTACGCCGAGGAACTTAAAACTTACTACCCTCTCCACTACTGTTCCATCGATGTGGATAGGGGGGGTGTTCCCTCTGCTGTTTCCTGAAGTCCACAATCATCTTAGTTTTGTTGACGTTGAGTGTGAGGTTATTTTCCTGACACCACACTCCGAGGGCCCTCACCTCCTCCCTGTAGGCCGTCTCGTCGTTGTTGGTAATCAAGCCTACCACTGTTGTGTCGTCCGCAAACTTGATGATTGAGTTGGAGGCGTGCGTGGCCACGCAGTTGTGGGTGAACAGGGAGTACAGGAGAGGGCTCAGAACGCACCCTTGTGGGGCCCCAGTGTTGAGGATCAGCGGGGTGGAGATGTTGTTGCCTACCCTCACCACCTGGGGGCGGCCCGTCAGGAAGTCCAGTACCCAGTTGTCTCGAGTTGTCTCCAGTACCCAGGGTCTCGAGCTTGATGACGAGCTTGGAGGGCACTATGGTGTTAAATGCCGAGCTGTAGTCGATGAACAGCATTCTCACATAGGTATTCCTCTTGTCCAGATGGGTTAGGGCAGTGTGCAGTGTGGTTGAGATTGCATCGTCTGTGGACCTATTTGGGCGGTAAGCAAATTGGAGTGGGTCTAGGGTGTCAGGTAGGGTGGAGGTGATATGGTCCTTGACTAGTCTCTCAAAGCACTTCATGATGACGGAAGTGAGTGCTACGGGGCGGTACTCGTTTAGCTCAGTTACCTTAGCTTTCTTGGGAACAGGAACAATGGTGGCCCTCTTGAAGCATGTGGGAACAACAGACTGGGATAGGGATTGATTGAATATGTCCGTAAACACACCAGCCAGCTGGTCTGCGCATGCTCTGAGGGCGCGGCTGGGGATGCCGTCTGGGCCTGCAGCCTTGCGAGGATTGACACGTTTAAATGTTTTCCTCACGTCGGCTGCAGTGAAGGAGAGTCCGCATGTTTTGGTTGCGGGCCGTGTCAGTGGCACTGTATTGTCCTCAAAGCGGGCAAAAAAGTTATTTCGTCTGCCTGGGAGCAAGACATCCTGGTCCGTGACGGGGCTGGTTTTCTTTTTGTAATCCGTGATTGACTGTAGACCCTGCCACATACCTCTTGTGTCTGAGCCGTTGAATTGAGATTCTACTTTGTCTCTGTACTGACGCTTAGCTTGTTTGATTGCCTTGCGGAGGGAATAGCTACACTGTTTGTATTTGGTCATGTTTCCGGTCACCTTGCCCTGATTAAAAGCAGTGGTTCGCGCTTTCAGTTTCACACAAATGCTGCCATCAATCCACGGTTTCTGGTTTGGGAATGTTTTAATCATTGCTATGGGAACGACATCTTCAACGCACGTTCTAATGAACTCGCTCACCGAATCAGCGTATTCGTCGATGTTTCGTCGATGTTGTTGTTTGATACCACAATGTCAAAGTGGAATTATATTTTTAAAATTGTTACAAATTAATTAGAAATGAAAAGCTGAAATGTCTTGAGTCAACCCCTTTGTTATGGCAAGCCTTAATAAAGTTAAAACGTTTATGGCTTGGGGGCAGTATTTCAACGTCTGGATGAGAAGCATACCCAAAGTAAACTGCCTGTTACTCAGAAGCCCAGAAGCTAGGATATGCATATAATTGGTAGATTTGGATAGAAAGCACTCTAAAGTTTCCAAAACTGTTAAAATAATGTATGTGAGTATAAGAGAACTGATATGGCAGGCAAAAACCTGAGGAAAATTCATCCAGGATGTGGGATTTTTTGATGCGGGTATTTTCAATTGAATGCCTATAGAGTATCTAATGGGTTAGGACCCAGATTGCCGTTCCTATGGTTTCCACTTGATGTCAGTCTTTAGACATTGTTTCAGGCTTGTTTTCTGAAAAATGAAGAAGAATGAGACCTTTCTGTCAGTGGACTGTAGAATCATGCAGTGCTGGTTTGCGCGTGTGACCGAGTGCACGCCCTTTGTTGTTTTTCCTTTCTATTGAATACGCTATTGTCCGGTTGAAATATAACCGAATATTTAGACAATTGACAACCTGACGATTAATTATAAACATCGTCTGACATGTTTCGACGAACTTTACCGGTACTATTAGGATGTATTCGTCTGCATGTTTTGACCACCTTTGAGCCAGTGGATTACTGAACAAAATGTGCCAACAAAAACTGAGTTTATGGGATATAAAGAGGGACTTTATCGAACAAAACAAACATTTATTGTGTAGCTGGGACTCTTGTGACTGCAACCATATGAAGATCTTCAAAGGTAAGTGATTAATTTTATTGCTATTTCTGACTTTTGTAATTCCTTTACTTGGTTGTAAAATGTTTGTATGCTTTTGTAAGCGGGGCGCAGTCCTCAGATAATCGCATGGTATGCTTTCTCCGTAAAGCCTTTTTGAAATCTGACAAAGTGGCTGGATTAACAAGAAGTTAATCTTTAAACCGATGTATAACACTTGTATTTTTTATGAATGTTTATTATGACTATTTCTGTATTTTGAATTTGGCGCTCTGCAATTTCACCGGATGTTGTCAAGGTGGGTAGCTAGCGGAACGCCTGCACCAGAAAGGTTAAGGAGTAAAAATGTGCACTCACTCTGTGTGCAATAATAGTGTTTAACATGATTTTGGAATGACTACCTCATCTCTGTACCCCACACATACAATTATCTGAAAGCCCCTCAGTTGAGCAGTGAATTTCAAAGACATATTCCACCAAAAAGACCAGGGAGGTTTTCCAATGCCTCGCAAAGAAGGGCACTGAATATCCCTTTGAGCATGGTAAAGTTATTAATTACACTTTGGAAGGTACAGGATAGCAGGCAGGCTCAGGGTCAGGTCTGGCAGAGGGGTCAAAGACGGGAAAAACTAGAAAACAGGAACTAAGACAAGACAGGAGCAAGAGAGAAAATGCTGGTAGGTTCTACGAACAAAACGAACTGGCAACAGACAAACAAGCATAAATACACAGGGGATAACAGGGAAGATAGGTGACACCTGAAGGGGGGTGGAGACAAGCACAAAGACAGGTGACACCTGAGGGGGGTGGAGACAAGCACAAAGACAGGTGAAACAGATCAGGGCGTGACAGTACCCGCCCCTCCTCAAGGGATGCCACATGGCATCTTGGCTTCAGCGGGTGTAGCCGCGGGTCTATAGCGGCATGCCAGCGCATCTGGCTTGACCTTCTTGGATACTGGTCGGTGCTGCGGAGGTCCTGGTACTCCGCAGGGCTGGTGGAGAGGATCGGCGCAATTTCCAAGCCCCCAGGAAGACGTCCCGGGGTAGGCAGAGCTGATTTCAGGCAATGAGTGTGGCAGGACGGGCTCCAGCCCACGATGTCACCAGTAGCCCAGTCAATAGAGGGATTGTGTCGCTGGAGCCAAGAGAATCCCAATACCACAGGAACCTGCGGAGACTCAACTAGCAGGAATTGGATCGTCTCGCTGTGGTTCCCTGACAATCATAGGTTGATGGGTGTGGTATGGTGGGTGACCCAGTCCTACAGAGCACCCGTCCAGCACTCTTAACATCCATGGGAACGGAGAGGGGTTGAGTTGGGATGCCCAGCTCGGACGCCAGGGTAACATCCATAAGCCTCACATGGGCCCTAGAGTCGATGAGTATCAGGAGAGACTTGGACTGGTCGCCCCACAGCAGGGTGGGGTGGAGAGGGGGGCGAGTAAGGAGAGAAGAAAAATTATCTTTAAGACCCAACAGAGTACTCACTCCAACGAATGAGCTAGGTCTCTTGAAGGGACAGGTAGATACAAAAAGTCTGCGTACGAGTTCGGCTGGAGACAGCCTAGCCTTGCCGAGCTGCATCGGCTCGGGAAGTGGGGAATCGGCAGTCGTTGGAAGCTCTTTGTGGAACTCAGGTAAGCTCGGACTCTCTCGGGGACGTAGATGCCGGGGACTTCCGGAGTTCATCAGATACAAGGTGGGGTCCCTGAGTGAGTGATTAGGGGGGCAAAGGTACAGGACGGCAGGCAGGCAGAGGGATCAAAGCCGGGAAAAACTAGAAAACAGGAACTAAGACGAGACAAGAGCAAGGGGGAAATGCTGGTAGGTTCTACGAACAAAACAAACAGAGAGCACAGGTATAAATACGTAGGGGTGAATGGGGAAGATGGGCGACACCTGGAGGGGGGTGGAGAGAAGCACAAAGACAGGTGAAAAAGATCAGGGCGTGACAGTATGAATACACCCAGTCACTACAAAGATACAGACGTCCTTCCTAACTCAGTTGCCAGAGAGGAAGGAAACCACTCAGGGATGTCACCATGAGGCCAATGGTAACTTTAAAACAGTTATAGAGTTTAATGGCTGTGATAGGAGAAAATTGACATGTGTAGTTACTTCACAATCCTAACCTAAATGACAGAGTGAAAAGAAGGAAGCCTGTATAGAATAAACATATTTGAAAACATGCATCCTGTTGCAGCAAGGCACTACAGTAATACTGCAAAAATTAGGCAAAGCAATTCACTTTTTTCCTGAATGTAAAGTGTTATGTTAGGGGAAAATCCAAAACAACACATTACTGAGTACCACTCTCCATATTTTCAAGCATAGTGGTGGCTGCATCATATTATGGGTATGCTTGTAATCGTTAAGGAATGGGGAGTTTGCTTTCCACCAGACACTGGGAGATGAATTCACCTTTCAGCAGGACAATAACCTAAAACACAAGGCCAAATCTACACTGGAGTTGCTTACCAAGAAGACAGTGACTCTTCCTGAGCGGCCAAGTCACAGTTTTGACATAAATCTACTTGAAGATCCCTGAAAACGGTTGTCTAGCAATGATCAACACAGAGATTGAATCCAGGTGTGCAAAGCTCTGAGACTTGCCCAGAATGACTCACAGCTGTAATTGCTGCCACGGGTGCTTCTACAAAGTATTGACTCAGGGGTGTGAGTACTTACGTAAATTAGATATTTCTGTATTTCATTTTCAATACATTTGCTAAAATGTCTAAAAACATGTTTTCACTTTGTCATTATGGGGTATTGTGTGTAGAGGTTTGAAAAATATATATTTAATCAATTTTGAATTCAGTCTGTAACACAACAAAATGTGGAATAAGTCAAGGGGTATGAATACTTTCTCAAGGCACTGTATAAGTTCTGTGGCTCCGAGTGCTATCACCGATAATAAGCCATCATTAAAGTGCTCACCTGCCGTTTATCTAAATGACATTCCAGCAAGGCGGGCAGGCAGGTAATTAAGCAGGCTTCAATAACATAATACAACGCTCACAAATGAATGAACCAGGTGATTCGGCTCAACATAATAGACAAACATAATCTCTAGCTGTCTTTTTTTATGGAGTGCACGTCATAAAAACATTCTATAAAACAGGTTTTCACTTTGTCATTATGAGGTATTGTGTGTAGATGAATTTTTTTTTATACCCATTTTGAATTCAGGCTGTAACACAACAACATGTGGAATAGGTAAAGAGGTATGAATACTTTCTGAAGGAAATAAGCTTTATTGGCATGGAAAGCAGGTATAAATATTGGCAAAGCAGAAGAGTTTAGATTGCTTTCTACTCCCTCTTCTCTTCCCCCTCTCTCTATCCTATCTTTCGCTCTCTTGCGCTGAACTCCTGGTCTATTGCTTCCTTGTTGTAAAATATCTATTCTCATTAGTGCTGTTGTTTCCCTTTGTTTCCTCTTTATCTAACTTGTTTTCCTCCATCCCTTTTACCATTCTCTCTCTGACTCCACCCCCCTCCCCCTCCCTCCACCTCCCACAGACTGGCACTAATCCACTGACATTAAAACTCCTGACCTCAATTTCCTGACTTCTCTTTCTCTCTCTCTCTCACACACACACACACGTTTTGATCTCTTGCCCCGTGCCTCTGTCCTCAACTGCTTTAGCCGAAGGGATGAATGCAGGTCCAAACCTCCAGTTCTGTACTCTTCCTGAATTCCTCCCTCTCAACCCTAACTTTGCTCTCCCACTATTGTTCAAATTGTCATAGCAACCCTAAAAACATCTGATGTCTAACAACCAACTCTATCACACAGTGCCAAAGCTTTTGTGTGTGTGTGTTTGTAAATAGACAAGATGCCCCTTCAATCTGGCTCACACCATTATGGTGTCATTAGACAGGAAAAGGTGCAACACTCACCATAAAACATACTTTGTTTTATTAGACAAGTTTAAAAGATTGACGTTTCGGCCTTCAATGGCCTTCAGAATCACACCACTATTGTGAAATTGTATATGACCTTGGGAAGCACAATAGTCTATTAATCATTTAAGGTACAGGCCGATATTATGAATTCCCTCACAACATAGTGTGGAAAATATGACCACATGCTTGGACATCCTTATCTGAGAGGATCAGTCTCTGGGCACTACCACTGGCTAGTGTGTGTGTGAGTTTGTGTGAGACGAATCTTAAGTAGCCTATCTGATATTGATGTTATGTAATCTGTCCAGACAGACACATAATGTTTTATAGAGTAGCCTACTAAACTGTATAGGCAGAGCCCAGATATGGCTTCTAATCGGTTTCATTTCTGTGCAATGACATAATAAAAACTGGAAAAACATGTGAATTTGTTTCCCAGCAAAAGTATCATTTGGTACTAATTGCTGTTAGTTGAGGGCTAATAGCATTGCATTATCAATGCAAGAACGTTCATCTCCGATTACTTCTAAACTCTGTTTATGGATCTAAATTAGTCGCACACGCATACTTGTTCCAGTCACAATTGCTCTAACTGGCGAAACTATAGCCAATATCTATGCAAATACAAATAACAAAGTGTTTGCCTTGTGAGTTTATCGATCGTTAGAGGCATGGTAGACTAATGTCGCTTTAACATATAGCCTACTTACGGACAGAGTTGCTAGTAGTGATTTTCAGGACCTCTTCGGGCTTTAGTTGTTAATGTTTACAAACGATCAACTGGGCTTGGTTCTTCTCTGCCACGCTGGGTTTCGGGTGGGATAGTCGTTAACCGTGAGTCGCCCAGTCTGTTCGTTCCCTGCTCGGTTCGCCCTACCCGGGCATAGGAAACAATCGGTGCATGCACGCACCGGGGCTTGCATGCGTGGCGTCTGCGCGACGAGAGGAGAACCCCATCTGTTGTAGTGGACCTCTGGCACCGTACCCGGTAACCAATCAGCGCACGATCTGCCGCAGCTTTGTTCGCGCTGACTGCTCACTCTCTGAATAGGTGAATAGAATAGGAGGGTGAATCTTGAAAAGAATGCTACCCCCAATTCACATGCATAGGGACTGATAGATAACTAGACCCACTGCGCATACACAAGGGATAGGCCTACTTATTAAAGTGAGAGTTGCAATTTTCATTTTAAAACTGTAGGTCAAATTCAATATTAAAACCATTAGGCCTATAGGTACTTAACCCTTAATACATGTTCATGTGCTTTGACTGATTTCAGGTGATATGTGGGGTTGTATGGCAGTAACCTAGGCTGTATGTATCACTCTTATTCTAAACATAGTAGTCAATAAAATGTATTTAAAGTAGGCGCCATTAAGTAGCGTTCTCCTCCGCTGCTCTCTTCTCTATGTCCCACTAATCTCTTCAGTAACATCTGCTCTAGCTGCGCCGCTCAGACGTCCTGACGTCAATAAAGAGGATGGTTTAGTGTGTGATGTTACTAGACACAACAATATGCTTAATCTCACTATCACGAACTCTCACTCTCAGGGGTGGAGGGAGTGGACAAGTTGAAAGAGGATCATTTAAACAATAGAACTTGAGACTATATATGATGTGGGTATGTTGTGCAGCAGATCTAGTGTTTATGTTAAGCCTAGGCTGAAATAGTAAGATAGAGGTCTAAACATAATTAATTGATTTCTACTAACAATAAAGACAGTAGACAGCATTAATTCTGTAACATCTTATTAAATAGTTTAAGGAACAAAGAATATAACATTTTGTTGCTACTATTAGTATACACAATGCCTGGTCCAGAAGTTTTCCACACACTGTAGCCTACACAATTCAATATACATTTATATATTTTTACATCTGTTTAAAGTTTGTCAGGTGTTTCTCAATTTGTATGAACACTTTATTAACATGATAACAGGAAGCAATGTTGGAAATATACAATATTAAAAAAATTCTAACTAGCAAAAGTATTCCACCAAACTACAGATTAAAAATAGAAAGAAATGTATTCTTTATTTTAATTAAATAAAAATTTAATAAATGGTGCACATTGCAGCATGACAAAATATTAAAATGCATGATTTATTTTCTTACAAACATCTGTCTGTAATAAACATAACGGTGTATTAAAAAAAAACTTTAAAAAGATAAAACACTTGAGAAAGAGAAATGTATATTCTTCAGGTAGTTTCCCCTTCAAAATAACTGAAAGGGATATATTTCTTTGTGTCATAGACATGGCCATACCTTGACCTGGCTCGTGGGGCATGGTTTTTAACATTGAGAATGAGTTAAAGCTCATACAGAGGTGAGGCATTGGCTTCAAATGAGGTGGTCTATGGGCTGAAGCTGAAATAACACCCTACTCCCCTAGTGGACAACATGCTATTTCAGACATTCTCTCTCTCGAAAACAGGTACACTTAAACAGAGAGGACACGGACACCATATCTGCACTGCAGGTGTGGAGGGGGAGGGGTAGTTGAGCAAATTGAAGGACTGGTCTATTCCATCTATAGTATCCACTGTTCCTAGCTCTACAGAGCAGAGAAGAGGAAGGCAGTACCAAGCATGCTGCCATATCAAACACTGGTACAAAACCATTGGCCATCCTCTTCTCTCCACACCCTGAATATAGTTAGTCTGTTTAGAGCAGAATGTTCAAGGTGTTCTCCTTTTCCCCTCACACCTCCAGGTCTAGTTCGAGGGCCTAACGGAGTCATGTCCAGTTCAACCTGCTGCCTGTGGAGACTAACACTATTATGATCTCTCTGCAACAACGGAAAATCAGAAAATTATTATAGGGCCAGAACAAGTCAATTCTAAACTGATAAATATCTTTCTGACATTGTGCATAAGGCACTCAAATTTCACTAAACAATTACTTTCTTACTAATCATAACTAAATAAAGTAATCAACAAGATAAAACAAAGTAAATCTGAAATGTTACTTAACATTTTAAAAATGTCTGCATTTCTGAACCAGTGACTACTCCCACTCTCATTGTTTTGGTGCAGCAAATAGAAGAGCAAGGGAAATAGTTTGAGAAAGAATGAAGAAAGGATAGGTGCTTCTTTTGCATTTTGGTTCAGTCTGAATCTGTGCATCTTATTCATGTTGTTAAGTCTCATGTAGGCTTATGATAGTCAACCACACTGGCCAGAAGGAGTCCCAATTCAACCCTACCTCAACAGTCAACCATTGGTTTTCTATGGATGATAGCTCACACAGTAACACACAGCACTCCAGTGCAAACACACATAGCAGAGGTTCCAAAAAGCTGCCCCCATGTCAATCACACTAAGTTTGTCCCAAATGACATTCTATCCCTTATGCAGTACAGTGCATAATATAGGGAATAGGGTGCCATTTCTGATGCACCCTCAGTTGTGAATTATTGACATGAACTTGACCCCAGCTTCTGAAACATTCTACCACACATGAGGGATGGAGAGAGGATTTGGGGGAGGGGGGTTACACTGTTCACAAATAAGTGGACAATGCCAACAATATGAACAATGGCTCTAGTAACAATAATAGTAATTAATAGGTGCAGGATAAGATTGTACAGTCTGTGAGCCATTAAAAAATATAATAATAATAATAATAATGCCACAACCCCTCTCCCCCTCTCCTATAAACATTTTAAAATACCCCCTCCATTACACACCCTTAAACCTGAAGATACTGTTATGGTGCCGTGTCTGTAAATCAAAACATGTTCACTTGAACAGAACAGTAGACCACCTGACATCTGTAGCAGAGTAGGACAGAGCAGAGGGCAGGACAGAAATCAGGGATCTGATTGGCACTTTAAAAACCACCTCTCTTTTCTTTCACTATTTCTCACTTTCAGTCAGGCATCTGGGTACATACGTTTTTTTTTCTGGTCATTTGCCTAGCTAAATCTGTGGAGCGTCTCTCCTCTTCCTTCCTCTGCAAACCCTGCACGGGTGTTACTCTGAACATAAGCCTTAATCATAGCATGATCTTTACTCAGGCGGTGGCCTGGGCAGTGGCCAAACCACCTATACCCCCATGCATGTGCTGACAAACACTACCCAAACACTAGTCTAAATGTGCATCCAACATACATTGGCAAAATTAAGGATATCAATGAGTTAGAAAAAATGGCTACATTTTAAAAAACAATTGTGTGATCGCACAACTAGAAATCCAAGTGCATTCTGCTTCGTGCTAAAGCGCTTGTAGCCTATATATATAAACAAAGTATGAATGCTTTTGAAAGTGTGCTTATGAACTGCTTATGAACTGCTTATGAACATTATTACACAGTTGGTTAACCATTAGATTGTATATAGCCTGTTGCTTGTTATTTATGATTATAGATCCTTACAGGTTAATAAATACATGAACAACTTACTTACAGCAATGACTTACAAATAGTTATTACTAGTTAAACTATTCAATAATGTCTTACAAGCAGCTTATAAGTCAACCTTGAAATTCCAGTTGTAATAACAGCAGCTGGATGAGGGAGTACGCGTTCATGAGAGAGCTGGTTTTTGGTGGTGGTAGTTAGATGCGAAAGATAATACTGACACAGTAAGGCCTGCAAGCTGACTGGGTGAACATATCGATTTTGACCCTCATTTCCAGTCCCAAATCAAGCCCTCTTCCCCAGCCCTAGCTCATACCCATGGACTAGAGACTCTTCTTCATGGCCCTTCCTGGATGTGAAAGAAACAGACAGGTGTAATCAAAAGTGGTGGCCTACTAGCTTCAACTAACCCTTCAGGAGGGTTGTTACCATGATATTTCCATACATCCATTCTAGTTCTTTCAGATCTATGAGAGGGCATTTAGATGTGTCCAGGAATAGGGTGCTAGGAGAAGTGTCCAAGACTAGGGGACTAGGAGAAGTGTCCAAAGATTAGGGGACTAGGAGAAGTGTCCAGGACTAGGGGACTAGGAGAAGTGTCCAGGACTAGAGGTTGATTTGGGACCGGGCCCTCTGTCCAGTGGAGGACATTGACAGTTTGTTGGGAGATGTGTTGTGTGCAGGGCAGTGGCAGTCATGAAATGTTGTCAGCCTAACTGCCATGCAAATAATTGCTGGGTTCACGTTAAAATGACCTTTAATTAACATAAACACGTTTAGCATCTCTGGGCTTCCACGCATAGTCTACAAGCCACTGATGTGGACCTTTGGAACATCTATATTTTCAAAAGTTGAATAAATCCATGTAATATAGCCTATTTTAGGCAGGTCTAAAGAAATTATATGAAGATGTAGCCTATTTCAGAAGAACAGAATAGTATATTCTGAGTCATCCTTAAATTCAGCCCTGATCTGGCTATGCCATATGGTTGTGGCACTAGTTCATTTAACACACATTTGCTTAGAATTCTTGTGGAATTATTTAATATTATTTCATAGTATGAAGAATACAACTGAACATAGGTGAATAAAATAGAATGGATATTTCCCCAAACGATGTCCGAGGGAGTGCACACGTGTTGCACTCCCTATTCTGTGTTGAGCGGTTAACAAAGTGATAACTTGAAACAAGTCCTCCTATATGCTTCATTTAGAGTTATTTATGCAACTGTAGTTGTGATACAAACCTTGGAATGTATTAGAAATCCAAACATATAACCAAAGGCTGACAAATGCTGTAATGATGATTTGAAAAAAAGTTGCATGAAAGGCAATGCGCTCTGCTCTGTTTCTTGCACAGGCTGCACCCACTTCATCAGTCTCTCACTCGCAATTTGTCAAGCGCTTGATAATATTCTCACCCATCAGACTATTTTCAATTTCATCTGGTCTTTCACATATGATAAATGTGTGGAATTATTTTGAAATGAATGTCCCCCAAAAGAAATCAACATGTAATACGAAGCCTGCACTCGAATAGCAAACTCTGCTTTCACACACGATGACTGGGCTTATAAGAATACATGTTTCACTATAGTGTCTGTAGGCTATGGGCTCTCCAACCCAGCCCCAGGGATCCAAGGGCTATAGGCTATGCTATAGAGTTATTTGGCCACTTTAGTTGTGAGACAAACCTTCTCAAAACATATTATCTATGGGCTAGGCTACATGATACATGCAACTATGATTTGAAAAAGTTGCAAAATAATGCATGCCTATAGGCCTAGGGGTGCTGAGGGTGTGAAAAAAATCTGATTATTTTATTTTAGAAAATATATACAGTACCAGTCTAAAGTTCGGACACACCCATTCATTCAAGGGTTTTCCTTATATTTACTATTTTTCTACATTGTAGAATAATAGTGAAGACATCAAAACTGTGAAATAACACATATGGAATCATGTAGTAACCAAAAAAGTGTTAAACAAATCAAAATATATTTTATATTTGAGATTCTTCAAAGAAGCCACCCTTTGCCTTTATGACAGCTTTGCACACTTGGCATTCTCCCAGCCAGCTTTATGATGTAGTCACCTGGAATGCAATTAACATGTGTGCCTTGTTAAAAGTTTATTTGTGGAATTTCTTTCCTTCTTAATGCATTTGAGCCAATCAGTTGTGTTGTGACAAGGTAGGGGTGGTATACAGAAGATAGGGCTATTTGGTCTATACCAAGTCTATATCATGGCAAGAAGAGCTCAAATAAGCAAAGAGAAACAACAGTCCATCATTACTTTAAGACATGAAGATCAGTCAGTCTGGAACATTTCAAGAACTTTTAAAGTCTCAGGTATAGTCGCAAAAACCATCAAGCGCTATGATAAACTGGTTGTCATGAGGACCGCCACAGGAAAGGAATACCCAGTAACCTCTGCGGCAGAGGATAAGTTCATTAGAGTTACCAGCCTCAGAAATTGCAGGCCAAATAAATGCTTTAGAGTTCAAGAAACAGACATCTCAACATCAACTATTCAGAGGAGACTGTGTGAATCAGGCCTTCATGGTCAAATTGCTGAAATCACTACTAAAGGACACCAATAAGAAGAGACTTGCTTGGGCCAAGAAACACGAGCAATGGACATTAGACCGGTGGAAATCTGTCCTTTGGTCTGAATTCCAAATTTGAGATTTTTGGTCCAAACGCTGTGTCCTTGATGAGACGCAGAGTAGGTGAACGGATGATCTCCGCATGTGTGGTTCCCACTGTGACGCATGAAGGAAGTGGTGTGATGGTGACACTTGTCGGTGATTTATTTAGAATTCAAGGCACACTTAATCAGCATGGCTACCACAGCATTCTTCAGCGATACACCAACCCATCTGGTTTGCGCTTAGTGGGACTATCATTTGTTTTTCAACAGGACAATGACCCAACACACCTCCAGGCTGTGTAAGTTCTATTTGACCGAGAAGGAGATTGATAGAGTGCTACATCAGATGACCTGGCCTCCACAATCATCCAACCTTAACCCAATTGAGATTGTTTGGGATGAGTTGGACAACAGAGTGAAGGAAAAGCAGCCAACAAGTGCTCAGCATATGTGGGAACTCCTTCAAGACTGTCGGAAAAGCATTCCAGCGGAAGATGGTTGAGAGAATGGTAAGAGTGTGCAAAGCTGTCATCAAGGCAAAGGGTGGCTACTTTGAATAATCTAACATATTTTTATTTGTTTAACACTTTTTTGGTTACTACATGATTCCATGTGTGTCGTTTCATAGTTTTGATGTCTTCACTATTATTCTACAATGTAGAAAATAGTAAAAATAAAGAAAAACCCTTGAATGAGTTGGTATCCAAACTTTTGACTGGTACTGTATATATAACAATCACAAATGTAGTGCACTGGGTCCTTTCCTAGTCTTGTATTAGCGAACCAATATGATATAGCCGAAACGGTATAGCCGTCTGTAGCGGGGGAAAAAAATACAACCCCAGCTATGCAGCATGGTCTCATAGACTAGACTTAACATACACTATATATACAAAAGTATGTGGACACTCCAAAATTAGTGGATTCGGCTAGTTCACCCATTTTCTAAAATCGAGCACACAGCCATGCAAACTCCATAGACAGTCATTGGCAGTAGAATGGCCTTAATGAAGAGCTCAATTACTTTCAACGTGGCACCGTCATAGGATGCCACCTTTCGAACAAGCCAGTTTGTTAAATTTCTGCCCTATTAGAGCTGACACGGTCAACTGTAAGTGCTGTTATTCTGAAGTGGAAACGTCTAGGAGCAACAACGGCTCAGCCCTGAAGTGGTAGGCCACACAAGCTCACAGAACGGGACCACCGAGTGCTGAAGCGCGTAAAAAATGTCTGTCCTCAGTTGCAACACTCACTATCGAGATCCAAACTGGCTCTGGAAGCCACGTCAGCACAATAACTGTTCGTTCTCTGGAGAAATGTCTAGATCAGTGTGGAAGAACTTAACTGGCCTGCACAGAGCCCTGACTTCAACCCCATCGAAAACTTTTGGGATGAATTGGAACGCCGACTGCGAGCCAGGCCTAATCGCCCAACATCAGTGCTCGACCTCACTAATGCTCTTGTTGTTGAATGGAAGCAAGTCCCCGCAGCAATGTTCCAACATCTAGTGGAAAGCCTTCCCAGAAGAGTAGAGGCTGTTATAGCAGCAAAGGGGGGACAAACTCCATAATAATGATTTTGGAATGAGATGTTTGACGAGCAGGTTTCCACATACTTTTGGTCATGTTGTGTAGTAAACGTATATCTGGGACAGTAATTAGTATATGTTACGTTTGGTATGGTTATCACAGCAAATTAATGCATGCCATATGAAATGTAACATGTCATACTAAATGGAGTGTCTCGTATTAACATTTACTATGTTACGTCTACCCTTGAGTTCAGGTTGAGCTATGAGGAGCTGGCTCTATCTAGCTGCACAAAGGTGATCCTATTCCATTCCAACTCTGAATTCCAGGGCTCTCATTAATTGTTTCATTTAATTTTTGATTGCATTTGCATTGATGTCAGAGTGATTAGAGGGACAATACATCGCTGAGTACAAGGCTATTAGTGACTTTTAGCAAATTTGGTTGGCTATTAATGACCATCAAAGCGCAGTTTTGGAGAAGCCTAGTTTCCATGACTCAGCGGTCACGTGGAATTTGACTGCGGTCATGACTTGTGACTGCCGGTGTTGTGATAATGCAGTCACCATAACAGCCCTAATTGTGTGTTTGACTTAAACGGGTAATAGAAGCCAAATAGAGGGGCAGGTTCCAGTAAACAAAAAACTCTAATAATGTAAAACGAACACCACAATCACTTTGCATGGCTAAGGTCTACCACTTGACAAGCCACTTTCATCAACAGTATCTGCATGACCTTGCCTTGCTTGTGTTTGGTAGTGTGCTTGCCTGTGTGTGTGTGTGTGTAAATTTAGTGTGCAGGCCAATTATTAGTCTAATATGAATTTTCATAAAGCCTCAATTCCATCCAATCCCCTTTCAACAGGAGACTACATTTCCCATAACCACCGTGAGAAGTGTAGGTTTGCTAAACAGGGCTGACTGACCAGCTGCGTCTGATTCTCAATGGGTCTGTAAGGTGTCAATCATTCAGCTTTAAACTTTTGCCGTAAACGAGATACTGTCCATCCATCTGTCTGTCTGTCTCTGTCCGGAAACAGGAAATGTGCCAGCGCAAGTGACACACTCAACCCCATCACAATGTCATGGGTGGGCATACACACATGCACGCACACACACAGAGGCCACTGGGAGTGTAATACATCAGAGTATTTTGGTTAAACAGCAGAGAACAAACCTTTTCTTACCATTCCCCTTGGAATGTATGTAGACAGATTGACTGATGTAGACAGGTTAACTGAGAAAATAAGTGTTAACTGAAGATCTAGAAGAAATAGTGCAATGGGAAGAGAGGGACCTCAATAATGGGCTGTCTAAGGCATTCCTATGCTCTTTCACTCACATACTAGGCAGAGACAAGAGCATGTTGCAACTCCATCTGAAACTTTCCCTATAAGGACATCTGTTATTACACGCTCATGACACTGGTAACAACACTGGTATAACATGCTAACAACAGCATGAATAGGCCATAGACAGTGTTATACAGACACACATACATACAAGACAGGGTTGAGCATGTCACACTGCACTGACGCTACCCAAAAACCTCCACCCCTCCCTTCCTTCCATGGTACCAAACTCCATCTCTTCCCTCCAGCCCGGTTCTACCAGTCTGCTATACCCCGCTCTCCCCTGGATCTGTGATTCCCTCCATCTCTGCTGCCTTCCCTGCCCCACCCCGTCCCCCCCTAAGTCTGCAGGCCTTGCGGATCGCGCCCCACTGGTAGCCGCTGAAGGTGGGGCTGATGGGGAAGTACTGGAAGACGGTGTGGCGGCGCAGGAAGTCCATGCCGAACGGGAGGTCGTAGGTTCTCATCCCCTCCAGCTCCGCAGTACTGGGTCCCAACCCACGCTTCAACTTCCTGATCCCTCGCTCCTCCGGCGTACCTGAAAGGAGGAAAGGAGAGAGGAAAGAGAGAGAGAGAGAGAAGAGGAAGACAGAGGATGAGGGGGTGAGCGATTGGAGAAGGCAACAGTTTGTGATAGGACAAGCATTTCTCAAAATGCACTCAAAATGGTTGAGTACAGTAGTAGATTAATAGTAGTAGTGTGATAGACTAAACTAACAGTGATAGTGGGATAGTACAGTCCACTCACCAGGGATAGTGTTGTCCAGCACAAATGCCACTGACCCCCCTACGAACATGGCTGTGGTCAGGAGGACGTTCAACACCTGGTCAATCGACACTATACCTGAGAGACAGAAAAGAGGGATAGAGAGAGAACGAGAGAGAGGGTTCAGAGACCTACCCAGTCCTTTTAGATGTGTAAACACTGAAGGAGTAGGCCAATGAGCTAAATCTGTAGTCCACTTGTCCTCTACTCACCAGTGACCAGAGGGTTCTGTTTGAGGTAGCTGGGCAGCACCAGGCCAAAGAAAATGGAGAAGCCCAGAACAAAAAGGTTCCTGGAGGAGTTGAGGTCTACAAACTGCAGGTTGGACAGTCCCACAGCTGTAATCATCCCAAACAGGGTACAGAACAGCGCCCCCAAGACAGGGTCAGGCAGGGAGGCGAACAATGCGCTGAATTTACCCACCAGCCCTAGCAGTAGCATCATAGCAGCACCGTATTGGATCACACGCCGGCTGCCCACCTGGAGGACCAATCAGAGAGCAGCAGGGAGTAAGAAAGCGAAGAAGCAGGAAGAATAAAATAGTCCCACTCTACAGAGCAAATTAAATCCAAGCAGACTACTAGCTAATTAAAACAAATATTTAATATTTGAATAGAACTTGTAGTAGGACTCTGTGTATTGAAGGGTGTGATGGTTACCTTAGTGATGCCTAGCACGCCTATATTAGGACTGGAGGAAGTAGAGCCGTTTCCTGTCCCCATCAGCCCATCCAACACGCAGGAGAGACCTTCCATAAATATACCCCTACAAAGAGAGAAAAACAGAAAGAAAGAGGGAGAGAGTGAGCGAGAGACGGATGTCAATTCATGATTCAAACCATTGTGTCTGTGTGAGGTAAGCATATTCTATGAGGTGCATTAGGCAAGGAGCTATGCAAGCAAGGTCAAGTACCTGTTGATGGCGTGAATGGGGGTGGGGGGGCACAGGAGAGGCGGGCACAGGCGTAGTAGTCTCCAATTGACTCAATGATGCTGGCGACCACGGCACTGAACATACCAATCACCCCCGCCGCTGTCACCGTAGGAACACCCCACTGAACTATGGGTAAAAAAAAAACACAAACCCAACATCGACACACTGATGTGGAACAAACAACTCCAAAACATTCTAGATTTGAGGAACCTACGAAGCTATTGGATGCTCTCATTCAGAATTTGGGCTTAGCTAGGGGTGGGTTGAACACCATAAGGAGTGGTAACTCACAAGGGTAGGGGATCTTGAACCAGGGTGCGGCTGCCAGTATCCCCTGGCGTGCGTCGGTGCGGGCGTAGTAACCGTACTTGTCTTTCTCCGGTGGGAAAACATTGGTTACGGTAAAGATAAAACAAATCAGCCATGACACCAGGATGGCCATGATGATCTGAGGAAGGCAGAAACACTAAGGGTCAAACATGACCCTCAAAACACACAGAGAATTACAGTATGTCCTGTTGAGTTACAGTGAAGAACACCACAATAAAACTGCAGAACTTCTATAGAATGCCCTTTAAACAGAGAGTGATGATTACTTTTTTTCAATATGGGAGTTGTGAGGTCACCAGTTCAAACTGTAAAGAGCAGATTGATAAAGAGCGGAACTTTTAATCAGACAGGGAGAGAGAGTGATGAAGAGAACTTTATTAGAGTGGAGTCACCAATACAAGCGTCTGTCTACTGGAGCAGCAGATATATGAGCTATCATGACATCAAATGACCAGCAGGGGGCACAGAGCAAATAAAATAAAATGTATTAGTCACATGGACCGCATAGAGCAGGTGTGTAGACCGTACAGGGAAATGCTTACTTACGAGCCCCGAACCAACAATGCAGTTAAAAATAAATAAAAACTGGATAAGAATAAGAAATAAAGTAACAAGTAATTAAAGAGCAGCAGTAAAATAACAATATGAGACTATATACAGGGGGGTGCCGGTATAGAGTCAATGTGCGGGGGCACCATTAAGTTGAGGTAATATTTAAATGTAGGTAGAGTTATTATAGTGACTATGCTATAGATGAAAACAACAGAGAGTAGCAGCGGTGTAAAAAGAGAGAGGGGGGGGGGGGTGCAAATAGTCTGGGTAGCCATTTGATTAGGTGTTCAGGAGTCTTACGGCTTGGGGATAGAAACTGTTTAGAAGCCTCTTGGACCTCGACCTGGCGCTCCGGTACTGCTTGCCGTGCGGTCGCAGAGAGAACAGTATGACAAGGGTGGCTGGAGTCTTAACATTTTTTTGGCCTTCCTCTGACACTGCCTGGTATAGAGGTCCTGGATGGCAGGAAGCTTGGCCCCAGTGATGCACTGGACCTACACACTACACTCTGAAGTGCCTTGCGGTCGGAGACCGAGCAGTTGCAACCAGTGCAACCAGTCAGGATGCTCTCAATGGTGCAGCTGTAGAACCTTTTGAGGATCTGAGGACCCATGCCAAATCTTTTCAGCTGAGGACCCATGCCAAATATTTTTCAGGTGTTGTCGTGCCCTCTTCATGACTGTGTTGGTGTGGTTGGACCATGACAGCTCCTTAATGATGTGGACACTGAGGAACTTGAAGCTCTCGATCTGCTCCACTATAGCCCCGTCGATGGGGATGGGGGCGTGCTTGGCCCTCCGTTTCATGTAGTCCATGATCAGCTCCTTTGTCTTGCTCACATTGAGGGAGAGGTTGTTGTCCTGACACCACACTGGCAGGTCTCTGAACTCCTCCCTATAGGCTGTCTCATTGTCGTCCAACTTAATGATGGTGTTGGAGTCTTGCGTGGCTGAACAGGGAGTTCAGTAGGGGACTATCATGCACCCCCGAAGGACCCGCGTGTTGAGCGTCAGCTTGGCGGATGTGTTATTTCCTACTTCCACCACCTGGGGGCGACTGTCAGGAAGTCCAGGATCCAGTTGCAGAGGGAGGTGTTCAGTCCCAGGGTCCTTAGCTTAGTGATGAGCTTGGAGGGCACTATGGTGTTGAACGCTGAGCTGTAGTCAATGAATAGCATTTTCACATAGGTGTTCCTTTTGTCCAGGTGGAAAAGGGTAGTGTGGAATGCAATAAAGATGGTGTCATCTGTGGATCTGTTGGGGTGTTATGCAAATTGGAGTGGGTCCAAGGTGTCTGGAAAGATGGTGTTGATGTGAACCATGACCAGCCTTTCAAAGCATTTCAGGATGGTAACCATTTAGAGAGGTTACTTTTGTGTCCTTGGGCACATGATCTGCTTGAAACAAGTAGGTACAGTGCATTCGGAAATTATTAAGACCCCTTGACTTTTTCCACATTACAGTCTTTTTCTAAAAAGGATGAAATCATATTTTTTTGTGTGCTGACTTTTGGAAAAGCATTCAAGGTGAAGCTGGTTGAGAGAATGCCAAGAGTGTGCAAAAGCTGTCATCGTGGCAAAGGGTGGCAATGGGTGGCTTCTTTGAAGAATATAAAATATATTTTGATTTGCTTAAAACCTTTTTGGTTACTACATGATTCCACATGTGTTATTTCATAGTTTATGTATTCAATATTATTCTACAACGTAGAAAATAGTAAAAATAAAGAAAATCCCTTGAATAAGTACAGTGGGGAGAACAAGTATTTGATACACTGCCGATTTTGCAGGTTTTCCTTCTTACAAAGCATGTAGAGGTCTGTAATTTTTATCATAGGTACACTTCAACTGTGAGAGACGGAATCTAAAACAAAATCCAGAAAATCACATTGTATGATTTTTAAGTAATTAATTTGCATTTTATTGCATGACATAAGACATGACATTTGATCACCTACCAACCAGTAAGAATTCCGGCTCTCACAGACCTGTTAGTTTTTCTTTTAGAAGCCCTCCTGTTCTCCACTCATTACCTCTATTAACTGCACCTGTTTGAACTCGTTACCTGTATAAAAGACACCTGTCCACACACTCAATCAAACAGACTCCAACCTCTCCACAATAGCCAAGAACAGAGAGCTGTGTAAGGACATCAGGGATAAAATTGTAGACCTGCACAAGGCTGGGATGGGCTACAGGACAATAGACAAGCAGCTTGGTGAGAAGGCAACAACTGTTGGCGCAATTATTAGAAAATGGAAGAAGTTCAAGATGACGGAAAATCACCCTCGGTCTGGGGCTCCATGCAAGATCTCACCTCGTGGGGCATCAATGATCATGAGGAAAGTGAGAGATCAGCCCAGACCTACACAGCAGGACCTGGTCAATGACCTGAAGAGAGCTGGGACCACAGTCTCAAAGAAAATCATTAGTAACACACTACGCCGTCATGGATTAAAATCCTGCAGAGCACGCAACGTCCCCCTGCTCAAGCCAGCGCATGTCCAGGCCCGTCTGAGGTTTGCCAATGACCATCTGGATCATCCAGAGGAGGAATGGGAGAAGGTCATGTGGTCTGTTGAGACAAAAATAGAGCTTTTTGGTCTAAACTCCACTCGCCGTGTTTGGAGGAAGAAGAAGGATGAGTACAACCCCAAGAACACCATCCCAACTGTGAAGCATGGAGGTGGAAACATCATTCTTTGGGGATGCTTTTCTGCAAAGGGGACAGGACGACTGCACCGTATTGAGGGGAGGATGGATGGGGCCATGTATCGCGAGATCTTGGCCAACAACCTCCTTCCCTCAGTAAGAGCATTGAAGATGGGTCATGCTGGAAGACCCACCCACAACAACGACCCAAAACACACAGCCAGGGCAACTAAGGAGTGGCTCCGTAAGAAGCATCTCAAGGTCCTGGAGTGGCCTAGCCAGTCTCCAGACCTGAACCCAATAGAAAATCTCTGGAGGGAGCTGAAAGTCCGTATTGCCCAGCGACAGCCCCGAAACCTGAAGGATCTGGAGAAGGTCTGTATGGAGGAGTGGGCCAAAATCCCTGCTGCAGTGTGTGCAAACCTGGTCAAGAACTACAGGAAACGTATGATCTCTGTAATTGTAAACAAAGGTTTCTGTACCAAATATTAAGTTCTGCTTTTCTGATGTATCAAATACTTATGTCATGCAATAAAATGCAAATTAATTACTTAAAAATCATACAATGTGATTTTCTGGATTTTTGTTTCTCACAGTTGAAGTGTACCTATGATAAAAATTACAGACCTCTACATGCTTTGTAAGTAGGAAAACCTGCAGTGTATCAAATACTTGTTCTCCCACTGTAGGTGTGTCCAATGTTTTGACTGGTACTGTAAGTATTCTGACCCTTTGCTATGAGACTCGGATTTTAGCTTGGGTGCATCCTGTTTCCATCGATCATCCTTGAGATGTTTCTACAACTTGATTGGAGACCACCTGTGGTGAAATAAATTGATTGCACATGATTTGCAAAGGCAGTTGACAGTGCATGTCAGAGAAAAAAACCAAGCCATGAGGTTGAAGGGATTTTCTATAGAGATCCGAGACAGGATTGTGTCAAGGCACAGATCTGAGGAAGGGTACGAAAAAATGTCTGCAGCATTGAAGGTCACCAAGAACACAGTGGCCTCCATCATTCTTAAATGGAAGAAGTTTGGAACCACCCAGACTCTTCCTAGAGCTGGTCTCCCGGCCAAACTGAGCAATCGGGGAAAAGGGCCTTGGTCAGGGAGGTGAGCAAGAACCCGATGGTCACTCTGACAGAGCTCCAGAGTGCCTCTGTGGAGATGAGAGAACCTTCCAGAAAGACAACCATCTCTGCAGAATCCCACCAATCAGGCCTTTATGGTTGAGTGGCCAGACGGAAGCCATTCCTCAGTAAAAGGCACATACAGCCCTCTTGGAGTTTGCCAAAAGGCACCTAAAGACTCTCAGACCATGAGAAAGAAGATTCTCTGGTCTGATGAAACCAAGATGAAACTATTTGGCCTGGTGCAGCATGGTAGTAGCAGCATCATGCTGTGGAGTTGTTTTTCAGCAGCATGGACTGCGAGACTAGTCAGGATAGAGGGAAAGAAGCACAGAGCAAGCGATTCTTGATGAAAACCTGCTCCAAAGTGCTCAGGACCTCAGACTAGGGTTAAGATTCACCTTCCAACAGGACAACAACCCTAAGCACACAACCAAGACAATGCAGGAGTGGCTTCGGGACAAGTCTCTGAATGTCCTTGAGTGGCCCAGCCAGAGCACGGACTTGAACACAATCGAACATCTCTGGAGAGACCTGAAAATAGCTGTGCGGCAATGCTCCCCATCCAACCTGACATAGCTTGAGAGGATCTGTAGAGAAGAATGGGAGAAACTCCAAATATAGGTGTGCCAAGCTTGTAGTATCATATCATACCCAAGAAGAACCGAGGCTGTAATCATTGCCAAAGGTGCTTCAACAAAGTACTGAGTAAAGTGTCTGAATAATTATGTAAATGTGATAGTTCTGTGTTTTATTTTTAATATACTTTTGTTAATTTATAGAAACCTGTTTTTGCTTCATCATTATTGGGTATTGTGTGTAGATTGATAAGGGGGATCAACAATTTAATTATTTTTTAGAATAAGGCTGTAACGTAGCAAAATGTGGAAAGAGTTAAGGGGTTGAATACCTTCGGAATGCACTGTATTACAGACAGGGTCAGGGAGAGGTTGAAAATGTCAGTGAAGACAATTGCCAGCTGGTCAGCACATGCTCTGAGTAAGCGTCCTGATAATCCATCTGGCCCTGAGGCCTCGCGAATGTTAACCTTTTTAAAGGGCTCACTCACAGCGGCTACGGAGAGAGTTATCACATAGTCATCCAGAACAGCTGGTGCTCTTACACATTGTTCTGTTTTGCTTGCCTTGAAGTTAGCATATAAATATTTAGCCTGTCTGGTAGGCTTGCATTGCTGGGCTGCCCACTCCTTGAAAGCGTCAACTCTAGTCTTTGGCTCAGTGCGGATGTTGCCTATAATCCAAGGCTTCTGGTTGGGATATGCACGTACGTATGGTCACTGTGGGGACAACGTAATCGATGCACTTATTTATGAAGCTAGTGACTGATGTGTTAAACTCCTCAATAGCGAAAGTCCTGTAGCTTAGCATCCGCTTCATCAGACCACTTGCGTATTGAGTGAGTCATTGATTCCTCCTTTTTGAGTTTTTGCTTGTAAGCAGGAATCAAGAGGATAGAGTTATGGTCAGACATCAAATGTAGGGAGAGCTTTGTATTCGCCTCTGTGTGTGGAGTATAGCTGATCTAGAATTGTTTTCCCTCTAGTTGCACAGGTGACATGCTGGTAGAAATGAGATAAAACTGATTTGAGTTTTCCTGCATTGAAATCCCCGGCCACTAGGAACGCCGCCTCTGTATGAGCATTTTCTTGTTTGTTTATGGCCCTATACAGCTAGTTGAGTGCGGTCTTAGTGTCAGCATCGGTTTGTGGTGGTAAATAAACTACGAAAGATATAGATGAAAACTTGTGTTAAATAGTTGTCTACAGTTTATCATGAGATATTCTAACAAGCGAGCAGAACCTTGAGCCTTCCTTAATATAAGACATTGCGCACCAGCTGTTGTTAACAAAGAGACACACCCCTCCCCCGGAGCTTACTGGACACTACCATTCTCTCCTGCCAATGCACAGAAAACCCAGCTAACCGTATATTATCCATGTACTTGTTCAGCCATGACTCCGAGAAGCATAGGATATTATTTTTCTTCATGTTTTGTTGATGTAATAGTCTCAAACTGAGCTCGTCCAGCTTATTCTCCAGTGATTGCACATTTGCCAACAGAATGGAGGGTACAGGCGGTCTACAACACACAGGCCACGTCCGAATACCCGTACATGCATACTAAATAGTAGGCCGTTTGGGTATGCAAAAACAGAAAGTTACGAATGGTAAGGAACAAGCACGATTGCGCATTAGATGACACATTCTCAGTATGGATGAGTAGTATGTTGATATTTGTTGCTTACTGCATACGTTTTTACCAAACAGTATGTTATAAATAGTATGTAGTATGATTAGTACACAGAATGCAGTTTTAGTAAGTAGTAGGCTAAACAAATTTCACATACGGCCACAGACAGACAGGCACACGGGAGATATATATATACAGCTCAGAACAGGGAAAAACAAAGTCAAAGGGTCACCACAGAGGGCTGAATCATTTCAGATCTTATTAAGAGGAACGGGGGAGGAGGAGACAGGGGAGGGTGAATAAGATTTGAACAGCAGGACCTGACAGGTAATGGGAGGATGGAAAGAGGTATCTAAAAGACGGAGAGAGATGGAGGAGTGTGTGCCCATTTATCTTACCTCACATGGCACTGTGATGGACTGGATCAATAAGCACACTCCAGGAAAGGGGATGTGTATTTAGGTGTGTATGCTCCTACCAGTGTATTTCTCTGTGCATGCACATCTCTCTCTCTCTCTGTGTGTGTGTGTGTGTGTGTGTCAGGGTACTCACAGGGAACATCTTGAAGAGCTGTAATCTATAAGAGGTCCAACCTTTCTTAGCCTTGTAGATGGGCAGAGGAAGCTGTACGTTCCTCGCATACTGAGAGAACAACAACACCAGGAATATAGTGCTAGAGAGAGGGAGAGAGAGGACGAGCAAGAAATACAGAAGTCAGGGGTCAAGGAAAAGCACTAAGCACACTTGCAAACATCCTCTATCTGCTTTGATATGTAGAACAGTTGTCAAGAGAACCAATAACCCGTTGTTGAAGACTGCAAAAAAAAAGACAGCCGAATCCAAAGGTGTAATTCTCAAAAAACACAATGAAATCAATTCATTGATAACTCAAAGAAGTTTACATAGCAAAGAAACACAGATGTTATGTTGTTTGAGATGAGTCGCAAGACAGATTTTCCTGAAATAGACTAAATAAATAAATAACAATGTAGCAGACACAAACAATTACCAACAGTCCTTCTGAACCTAGGCCTAGAGGACTCTGTCTGGAGCACTAAGGGTTCCCACCTCCATTCCGCAGGGGCGACTGCGTCTGCCGGTAATTCAATCTGATTGGCTATTTAATGGGCTGCTATGATAATTGATTGGCTAAGGATGCCTCTGTGGGGCGGGAGTCAGTCTTATAGCAAAAGATCGATAAGATAGAAAGTAAAATGATTTCTTGTTTTCACCTAAATTTGCCATGCATCATAACAAGACAAAGACAACAGACACTATAGGAAAACATATAGAGGGCTGGGAATGTATAGGGGACTATACAAGTAGTCAGTCAGCAGAGATTAGAGCCACAGTATACTACTCACAGCATGGCGATGCCCCAGTGTTTCCCTGCTCTCTCCCCTGCAGCCTGGAAGCCAGACAGGCCGATGAGAGCCACAGTCGGGGTGATAGTTAGGGGCCCGATGTATTTCAACAAGAGCCCAGGGAGCCCCAGGAAGCCAATACACACCTCTATCAGAGATGACACAATGATAGCCCCCTGGATCTGGAGGGCAAAGAGACAGACTTTGGTACAGCCTTGATAGTCTATCGATGTCCTCGTCTCTAATTCTATTCATTGTGACATCGTGATTGAGTTACCGCCTCACACACGCATCAAAACAGGGTTACCAAACCCGCTTACACAAGCCTTATAAAAGGTTAATGCGAGTTAAAGGCCTCTGTCACACTCTCACACACAAACACACACGCACGCAAACGCACAAGGCCAAAGGCTGAGTCACAGCAACAGGTTTAAACAAACATCATCATTTAGAACTCTATCTACTCTACGTTTCAGTGTAGGCCCAGAGGGTATCACTGGGATGTGCTATCTAACATGGGCTTTGAACAATACTGACACAGAACACAGGAGTAGACCTCTCGCTGTACACTATGCAGTGTAAAGATTGGATACTATAAAATATCCCCAACGTCTCCTGCTCTGTCCCCTTCCGTCTCGCATTTAACTTCTCTCTCACCTCTTGTATCCGGGGATGCCAGATGTGTTCAGTGTTGAGCAGCTCAGTCTCGTTGAACATGGAAGGAACCACTGACAGAGGGACGGAGAAGGTAACAGAGAGAAAGATGGAGTGAGAAAAAAGAAAAGAAAAGAAAACAGAAAGAACATAAAAGAAAGCTTAAAACCCATATTTATCATTCTGTTATCGTCTGCGTCCTGGAAAAATAAAAAAAGTTAAAAGTCACGGTTTGTTTTCTGATCTATCACCATGGAGGATCACAAGTACTCTGGCTGACACCAGTTCTCAAATAGCCAGGCTAGTTCACAAGGCGTTTTGTATGACTTTTATTAGTTCTACTTCCAGAGTAATGCAACTTTCATGGAACATGGAGGGGCATGACTACTATCGATTTACATTTAATAAAATCTAAATCTACAAAAAGTGAGATACAAGGTTTTTCCAGGACACCGACGTTATAGATTAGCACACTGGCACCGAACCTGGAAACCTCATCTGATGCCAACCTGAAAACCTCATCTGATGCCAACTGAGGTGCCAGTCAGCACTACTGATGCCAGCTCACGTGGACAGGAGAGTGAGGGTGAGACCAGGTCATAATGAAGGCACTCGTGGGGTGTGTGTATGTGTATACGCGTGTTTGTGTTTACCTGTAGCGTTGCACTTCCACTTGTCTAGTGACAGGATTGCTCTGGCGGGAGCCAGGAAGGCAAAGGCACTTGCCTGGAACAGAGGAAGTCTGGAACGACAACCACACACCAATACACACACACTAAGCATCTTTTATCTTTTTAGCTAAGTGACAACACACACACACACACACACACACCCACCCCAGCAACTCACTCAATTAGAACACGCACACACACACACATTCCTCTAATACACACACTAAGCATATTTGTTTAAGTGATAGATGTGCTTTAGAATCAAAATAATAAATATGTAGTTTCCTTGAATGCAGTTTATGGACAAGGAGTGACTGCAACCCACATGTAAAATTGCTGAAAACTGTAAAGTCAGTTATCATAGTGTGTGTGATAACAGCTGTCATATGATGGTTATATGATGAATATGCCAGTGTTACGTAGCCCTTATGGCTGTGGATTCAAGTCATGTAACCAACAGTTCTCCTGTCTGTCCAATAGGTGTCACTAGTGAACACAGAAGCAGGGTCTACCCTGGCTAGGTAACAGCAACAGCATGGAAACTTACAGAGCTGTGGCGCTGGAATGGAGCAGGTGGTGGCTGATAATTAGCATTCATTTGAATGCTGGCCAGTCAGTGTGCAGGTGGACATCATTATTAACTCTAATCAACAACCAGATTGATGAGATCAATAAATAATGAATAAGCATGGAACTGATATCCATGGAAATGTACAAGGCAGGTGAAATTAGCTATGTCAACAATTAATAAAAATAGGAGGACAACTAGTAACCAGTCATGACACAAAGACATTTGCCTGTTAAGTACCTTTAAAAGCTGCTCTGTATTTGAATGTTTGATATACATCAAATTAACTATCACTTTACTAACATTATTGTTATTACACTGAACAAAAATATAAAAACGCAACATGTAAAGTGTTGGTCCCATGTGTTCATGAGCTGAAATAAAAGACTCCAGAAATGTTCCATATGCACAAAAAGCTTTTTTTTCCCCTCAAATTCTATGAACAAATTTGGTTACATCCCTGTTAGTAACCATTTGTCCTTTGCCAAAATAATCCATCCACCAGACAGGTGTGGCATATCAAGAAGCTGATTAAAACAGCATGATCATTACACAGGTGCACCGTGTGCTGGGGACAATAAAGGGCCACTTTAAAATGTGAAGTTTTGTCACACAACACAATACCACAGATGTCAAAAGTTTTGTGGGAGCGTCCAACTGGCATGACGACTGCAGGAATGCCCACCAGAGCGGTTGCCAGAGAATTGAATGTTAATTTCTCTACCATAAGCTGCCTCCAATGTCGTTTTAGAGTATGGCGTCATGTGAGCGAGCAGCTTGCTGACGTCAACATTGTGAGGGCAGGCATAAGCTACGGACAACAAACACATTTGCATTTTATTGATGTTAATTTGAATGCATGGAGACACCGTGATGAGATCCTAAGCCCCATTGTTGTGTCATTCATCTGCTGCCATCGTCTCACGTTTAAGCATGATAACGCACGTCCCCATGATCTGCACACAATTCCTAGAAGCTGAAAATGTCCCAGTTCTTCCATGGCCTGCATACTCATAGACATGTTGACCACTGAGCATGTTTGGGAAGCTTTGTATCGACATGTACAACAGTGTTTTCCAGTTCTTGTCAATATCCAGCAACTTTGCACAGCCATTGAAGAGGAGTGGGACAACATTCCTCAGGCCACAATCAATAGTCTGATAAACTCTATGCGAAGGAGATGTGTCATGCTGCATGAGGCAAATGGTGATCACACCCAGTACGGACTGCTTTACTGATTCACACCCCTACCTTTATTTTTTTTAAAGGTATCTGTGACCAACAGATGATTATCTGTATTCTCAGTCATGTGACATCCATATATTAGGAACCAATACATTTATTTCAATTGACTGATTTCCTTATATGAACTTATATGAAATATTTGCCTGTTCCGTTTATATTTTTGCTCAGTATATAGTAGATTAGACTGAAAGTAGGCCATTTGAGTGTCATCGTCACTGACGTGTGTGTGTGTGTGTGTGTGTGTGGGGGGAGTGAGACAGATGGAGAGAGAGAGAGAACAAGAGAGAAAGGGGGAGAGATCGTGACAAACACAGACACCAATTTACCCAGCAGCACTCATCTACTTCAGAGGGTCACATGTTGTCCCCAGGTGGGACCAGCTGTGCACACACTGACACGCAAACACACACACATCAGCGCTACACTCAGACAGAAACACTTTAGAAATACACTGGTAGGGGCACATGTCAGCACACACACAAACAAGTCACCTTTCCTAGAACAGTGTGTGTGCTCACTGATCTGACCTCACTGGATACTGTGACTCAAACACAGCCACTAGCACTCCTCACCACTCACTCTCCATTTCTCTTTGCCTCCCTTCCGCCCTGCCTTTGTCGCCTCTTATCCATCTCTTCAGCCCTCAACCTCAGCCCCCCTCCCTCCCTCCCCTCCACTCCCGCCCTCTCCATGTTGCAGAGTTGACACAGATAGCTGTGATTTGTGACACAGAAATGACAGTCATTAGTGAAAAGATGGACGTCATATTGACGTTTGATCAGTTGGCTACAGATTGTGTTGTGAGAGATATACAATGAAGCAGAGAACAGCTCTCACTAACAACTTCTCAAATGCTTCTTTGAGTTCTCGCAGCCTGTGATAATGTTCATTACATGGCACAGAAGTTGTTTTTTTAAAACTGATCGGGGCATTAGAGGTCTGCGCGGGACGGATTTATTTATACCGCTCCCGCAGCTTTCATACCGCACCCGCCGACTCTCACTACAACAAGAATTGGTCGCGAAACCAAAAGCAGTACCGCAATTTTAGGCGCATAGGCAATATCAAAATGGGCAAATATAACCTAAGAAATACATAAATTAACACTGAATCTCACGTGAACCATTATATTAGACTATCGGTATTACCCAGATATAATCAGCCAATAGGCTAGACGTAGTTTTAATATAGCAGAGTTGGAGATACTTGCATATTCTCTTGAGCTTTGTTTTATAGGAGTGGGATGATGTTCAGACGGAGACAATACGGGTGATCAATATTTATGTCTAGGTATTTATCAATATTAATGTCAATGTAGTAAACTATAGCCTAATCATATGTATTTAGTACATTTCCTTGGAAAGATAATTGCCCAGTTCTTCTCCACCTATGCATAGGCTATAGAGCCCACTCTATGAATATAATAATAACAATAAAATAAATGGCATTTAGGAGACGCTTTTATCCAAAGCAACTTATAGGCTATACATGGTCACTCCAACGTCTGCTGTGGCCATACAGCATTTACTGTGAGGCGGACTCTGCAGAAGTCAGAGTAAACATACTTTTTTCGCTTCGCTGATCTGTGGTGAAGGAAGTTTATTTGAATTTTTTATTAGCCCTTTTTCTCCCCAATTGGTAGTTACAGTCTTGTCCCTATCGCTGCAACTGCCGTATGGACTCGGGAGAGGGGAAGGTCGAGAGCCAAGCCGCACTGCTTCTTGACACAATGCCCGCTTAACCCGGAAGCCAGTCGCACCAACGAGTCGGAGGAAACACCTGGCGACCGTGTCAGCGTGCATTGCGCCCGGCCCGCCACAGGAGTCGCTAGTGCGCGATGGGACAAGAATATCCATGCCAGCCAAACCCTCCATAACCCGGACGACACTGGGACAATTATGCGCTGCCTCATGCGTCTCCCGGTCGCGACCGGCTGCGACAGAGCCTGGACTCGAACCAGAATTTCTAGTGGCACAGCTAGAGCCCTGCACATTGTTACATGTAGAAAAACATCTTGATTGCTGGCGCTGAATATGTCTATATCGGTCTGCTAATACAGGATTAGTAAAGGCCCAGGGCATAAATGTAAACAAAATATATTTGAGTGTTTACCAGCATTTGTAACTTGAGTCTGATAATTATCTGTACAAAACAGTTACTCTGATAATACTTGTGAAACATAAAAATACTTGCTTGATATGTTTTCCAGTTTCTTGAAATACTTTGCAAACACAACTTTATTTCTATGTTGTTACAGTTTTTGTTTTAGGTTGGACTTTAGCACATGTAGCTCGTTAGTGCATGGGGCACACCGATTGGTGTCACCTCCTTAGTCTGTATGTGTTACACCTGTGCTGGTTGCCATCTCGTTAGTGGGAAGGTCTTTCACCTTTGCTTGCCCACGTGCTATTTAAGAGTGGCTGGCCAAGTTCTCCAATTGTCTTGGTAGATGGTTAACACTTTTAGTTGGTGTTCCCTACTCTGATTTCTAGACAGGCAACTTAACTAGAAGCAGCAAATTCGGATTGTGTGAATGCAGCAGCAAATGTGCTTTTATTACAATAGGTAGGCTAACACGTATGAAGCAGAAAGACAACTTTTTCCAAACAATCTGCAGGACAACAAAAAATATTTATCCCTAAGTTATCTGTCGGAAATCGCAGCCCTCTATGGTGCACAATCGCTATGTATAGGTTAATCCTCTGTGTATGCAAGTGCTGTGTAATCAGTCCTAACTGCAGGACTAAAGACAGGAGAGTCAGGTCCATAATTATTGATACCCTTGATAAAGATGAGCAAAAAAGACTAAAGTAAATACTGTGCTATATTGCATGCTCAAAATGTAAATTATATTTTACCATAAGTATGAGGTAGTTTTCTGCATATTATTTTTTTTCAACGCCAAACCCACCACTGGTGTGCATGGCCTTATAGCTATGTTTTAATGTTATCTGACCGTAGAACCGGTTCCAATCCAAGTGCCAATGGCGTTTATCAAACTCCAGGCGGTGCTATGGTCAGATGACATGAAAATAGAGCTCTTTGGCCCACATTTATGGTTCTTCGGTTGAAGGGTTCAGTTGGACACAGCTTAAATTACATCAACCCATTTTTCACAGCAGTCCTATGTGGCTGAACGCCTGGTTTCTCCTTGAGCTGAGAGGAGTGTGTGAGAGCCAGGCAGACAGAGGTCTGCCATACCACTGGTCTGTGAGTGTATGTCCAGTTCTTTTCAGGGCTGTAGCCTGACTATTAGACACTGTAGCCGCTGAAACAGTAAAATACTGCTTAATTCTCTCGTTTCACACAGGAATCACTCAAGGCCATGAGACTAGCGGAGTACTTTCTGTGTGTCCAGCGTGTGTGTCCAGTGTGTGTGTGCAGTGATTTTCTGTCAGTGCTGCTGTGTCTTGGCCATGAGACTGAGACGTGCAAACACAATTAGAAACAGATTACCATGACGTGACATGGCATCTAGCAACACATTCACGTGTGGTAGCGATAATAACCATGGCAACAATGATGAAACCTGGCTGTGGTATTTCTAAAGGATATCATATTTCTAGAGTGAGCGAGAGAGTGGGCAAGGGGAGGGAGAGACAGAGAGGAGAGAACAGAAGGGCATCTCAGGTCACACTGACTCACGGAGTCAAATTTGAACCTCTAACCACAGTGAGGAGAGGAAGAACTGAAAAAGAAAGAGGGAACGAAAAGGAGAGAAAAAGAAAAGGATTGAGTGTTTCCTGTAGAGGGAGAGGTGGAAGAGAGAGAGAAGAAAAAAAAATGGAGTGCTTGTTTGTCCATTCAGTCAATGCTCCTCACCATGTAGCCCTAAACATACCCCTAACGCTAACCACATTGTGTAGAATGTAAAGCTAAGGATATCTTCTCCCACAGTTTGGTTTACTGTTGACACCAAACATTCATGACATACTCAGGCTGACAACCCAAATGGCTCCCTATATCATAGTGCACTACGTTTGACCAGAGCCGGCAGAATATGGTGCCAGTTTGGAGGAACCCCCCGGACACACATTTTGCTACACCCGCAATAACACCTGCTAAATGTGTATGTGATCAATAACATTTGACACACACACACACACGATAGAGGGATAAAGAGGAACAGAGGAAGAGAAAGGATGGAGGAGTGACTTTTCACAGTCTCTTCACTGTCTATTATGCCAACATGGTACTTGGAGGGAGAGCGAGGACAGAGGAGAGAGTAGGGGGTGAGAGGCAGAGGGTATAAGGAGAGAGAGGAGATGGAGAGAACACTAGAGAAAGAGAGAGGGGTGTAAAATATTTTACAAGCAGTAAAGGGGAAAGTGCAGGAGAGAAGACCAATAGCAGAGTATTCTAGAGTATTATGGACATAGGCCTGTAGCCACAACACTGGCCTACAGTTTCCCTTGGTGCCTGCATATGCCCTAAACCCATCACTGTGTGTGTGTGTGTGTGTGTGTGTGTGTGAGTGTGTGTGTGTGTGTGTGTGTGTGTGTGTGTGTGTGTGTGTGTGTGTGTGTGTGTGTGTGTGTGTGTACCTGCAGCCCAGTGTCGTCTGTAGCAGGGTGGTGATTCCCACACAGAAGAAGATAGTTCCTATGAGCTGACTGGTAGCCCACTGGTCAAACCCTACACACATGGCTTCAGCTAGCAGGAATGGCACCGCAATGGTACCACTGAAACATGTCAGGTAGTGCTAGAGTGAGAGAAGAGAGGGTTAAATTGTGAAAGTGTGTGTGTGTGCGTGCGACAGTGAAGCAGAGCATCAACTTTCATAAGAGTATGTTTTATAAGCATCAGTGTGAAGGGGAGGGGCTTAGTTACATCAGAAGTGGGGAGACTATGTTACATCATATGGGTTATAGAAGGGGAAATAGGAGGACACTTGAATAAGCAGTGAGATGGCATTTTTTGATCTGGGCATGGCTGCATCTGAACATTGTCTGAAGTGGCTTCCACTTTTTGTCTCCTCTTGTTCATCTGCACTGGTAACAAAGGACAGGTTAAAGCAATAGGGAGGATCCCAATCAGGCATTACCTTTCACCTCTCCAAGTATTTCACATCAGTGCAGATAAAGGAGAGGAGACAAGGAGAGGAAGCCATGTTATGCAGTTGCAGCCTAGGTAATAGAATATCTCTGAGGACACAAGGCAGTTGTCATTATTTGCATATTACACATATAATCAGACAGTCAACTGCATAAAAACCAGTGGCGACACGTCATTCAGGGCAGGTGGGGCAAGCAATAGGCTAACTAAATTCATGATTATCTCAGTGTCTTTGTGGTCCAGTGTGTACAGCTGCTGACAATGGCACACACACGCCAGAGTAGGCATGGATTCGAATCCGGCCCACTACTGCCCATGATATATTTTGAGGAACTAGTACTTTTCTAGTGACTCTCTGTGGGCTGTAGTTGTACTCTTACTCAAGCAATTTCTGAAGGAAATAACTTGCTTTTTTACTACATTACATTTGACCAAATCACTTTGTTACATAGATTTATATTATTATATAATAATAACCAAATTAAATTAAATGTACATTGAATCAAACTATTGGTTCCCTTTTACATGCATGAACATTTCATAACCCCTTGACCAAGGAAATGTATTCAAAATAGCTTGTCATCAAAACTCTTTTAGTCCATTGACTCTCAAAGTCGTCCGTCAAACCCAGTTCAATCTCGACCACAGCTCTTCATATTTTTGTTATTGGGTTCTTATCCAGATGCGAGGTAAATTGCACTTTAATTACCTTCTGCGTTTCCAATATTATATATTTCTGGAGTAAGATAAGTACTTCTAAAATATAATTCTGCTGCTGAAATTGAGTTGAGGACAAGTGCAAATGAAATGCCTAGGTAGCTAACTAGCTGGTTTTGGCTAACCCAGAATTTGACAGAAAAAGATGAATCTCCTGTTTTAAGCTCCTCATACGATCTCCGTCTCCCAACTAGTCACTTTGTTATTGGCAAAAAGAGTGAGGAGTAATCAGATGTTTGTGGCAATAGCTAACTAGCTATCACATTAGGTTGAAACTAGATACGCTGTCTAAACTAGCTAACTGTAGTGTCAACCATGTAACTAGCTAACGTTAGCTAGATCAACGGTTCAGTCTACTGCAGCATCCATGCATTGCCCTCTCTCTCTCTCTCTCTCTCTCGGTCTAAATGTCATTCAGTTTTTGTGACAGGGCCTATAAGCACCTCTGTCATACTGTCAGTGTATCATCTCAGTAAGCTTTTTGTGCCAGACTAGAAATCACTTTTTTTTTGTGTCTTTTTATTTACAGCTTGTAGCGGCACAACCGAGGGTGAGGAGAATGGGCCAGCCAAGAAAAGAAGAGATACAGCTAATCAAAAATTGACTTTTCGAAGCAGGTTAGGAGAATTAACGTAGCAGGTTAGAGTAGATTAAGGTTAGGAAAAGGGTTAGGATTAGCTAAAATCTATCTTTTTTTTTTTACGTCAATTTAAATCCATGGTGAAATGTGTCTGATTTGCATACTAGTAACATGATTGATAGTGACATTTCGGTACTGATTGTTTGACTGTTGTAACACTAACCTGTTCATTCTAAGTGAAAAATTAAACATCACACTTGCTGTAAATATTTTTAGTATGCATTTACCATCACATACACTTGAAATGATATTGTGAAATATATGTTCAGTAATGGTATTGAAATTGTAAAATAATTCCAATGTCTCGAGTACCATATAGCTTTATGAAATTGTGCACATTGAAAGATATTAAGTCAACATTGAATGACCACAATTGAAACTGTACAGCCTACGGACTTTGTTTAATGTCAGTTTTCATTGGAGAATATCTGTGCTGGGGGACATCTGCAAGATGGTGCTGTCAGGCTTTAATAATAAATAAATTGCACTAAGTTGTTATCCTTTTGTTTTGCTTTCACAGTTTAACCAACAGGTGTAAAAAATTACCAAACAAAATTTGTAACTAGTACTTAAGTAGTTTTCTGACCGGATACTATTTTTACTCTTACTTCAGTAGTTTCTTAAGGCTGAAATTAACGGTACTTTTACTTAAGTACTCTACCCACCTCTGCAAATTATACATAGCCTAACTATAAAACATGGGCGAGCATCCACGCTGGAGGAAAGTTCATCGTTCTACAGTACTGTAGGCATACATCTGTCAATCATCAATTTAGCCAGGGAAACACAAACAGTAGATTATCTGTTTTCAAACCTTTCATTATGTGACTATGAATAAGCTAACGGGTAGCCTATAGGAATATAATAAAATAACAAGGGGCTTATTGCAACCATCGATGGCACTAAATTATTGCCAACTGAGGTCTCGTTAAACCATCAATATGCGCTAAATTCTCCCACACAGCTGATCTCAATTGCAAGCATTATTGGTCACCTCTACCGCTTCCAAATAGATGATGTCAGTATTACCTTAGTCAGAGATCTGTAGATAATGACGAGATGCTCATATCTTTGCCCAATGGGGGTCGCCCCAAAGGCAGGCAACAAGCTTAGATCTGCATATTAAGCCCATAGAAACGCATTGGGCTTATTTTGCCGAGAGTGAGCCTTTTCACTTTGCCTCTTCCTCTCTGCCTTGGGCCTGCTTGCAGCCAAAGTCTTTCAAGATATGTTCGCCCTCTGGTTGGTATTGTCATCGAAACAATTTGGTCCATTTTTAACAGACTAAGGGCGATTGATCTATTTTACAAGCATTCTGTACAATAGAAATAAAGAATTTCCTCGTTTAGACACTTGTATATCGTAGCCTAGTAGAGACCAATAACTACAATGTGTTATTAAGCTATGTAAAATGATGGTTGTTGATGTGTATGGCTGCATCTCAGATACATTCTTGCACATTTAAGTGTTGCAGTAATACAACCTAAGCCTATAGCATGAGCGAGCGAGAACATTATTTTAAGATAGCGAGCCCTGATCCCAATGACTCGACTGCCCCCGAATGGAGAAAGAGAACTGCTAAAATTTAGCCAATCACAAGACTCATTTTAATTTCCTGAACCTTCAGGAAAATTCTCTGCAACAAAAGACTGATCAAGTTAAGATCAGACATCTGTAAGACGTTTTTCTACAGACCCAGAGTCAAATAAACTTGTGGATACCATGTTTATGTCTCTGCGTGTAGTAGCAGTGCTAGAGGCTTCACTAAAGACCCGGATTCGATCCCAGGCTGTATCACAACCGGCAGTGATCGGGAGTCCCATAAGGAGGTGCACATTTGGCCCAGCATAGGCCGGGTTAGGGGAGGGTTTGGCCGAGGTAGGCCGTCATTGTAAATAAGAATGTTTTCTTAACTGACTAGTTGGAGGTAGTTAGAGATAGCTTTGCGAGCCAATGCTAATTAGCGCAATGACTGGAAGTCTACAGGTACGCTATATAGACTTCCTGTCATTGCCCTAATACTAGCTCGCATTGGCTCGCGAAACTACCTCTAACTTCCTTCATACTGTACACCGAGACATACAAATGGTATCAACAAGTTCATCTGACATTCAAAAACGGCTTCATTGCCAGAATCTCACAATACCCCTTTAAAAAGGTAACCCAGAGGTACCAAGGGGGATGTGTTTGTGTGTGTGTGTGTGCTTGCATGCGTCTCACCTGTAATCCCAGGAATATACACAGGTACCAGGGAGGAGTGTCTTCAATGGTATAGATCATGTCCATTCTCCTGGCGTCCATACTGTCTGCACTGTCCAAAGTCTCCGACATGGAACTCTATACACAAACAAAATGGTGAGAACTATAGATGTACAACCTCAAAAACACCACAGGCTATATGGTCTCTGGAGTAAAGGGTTAAGACTAAGTGTTTGTCTAAGTGTAGTTTAGTGTTACAGGTAGCAATCTCTTTGTAAGTGTGTGTGCCCGAGGGAGGTAAAAACCTGAACCCAACCACTCTAGGGACTGTCATTAAAGCATTAGTTACTGACATGAGTCACATGTGGTAGGATGAATTATAGGCCCAAATGGCCTATTCAGTTCACTACTTTCGACCAGGGCCCATAGTCACAGGCTGATGAGGTCACAGCCACATGTCCAGACAGAGACAGAGGGGGAGGAGTGGGGAGCGGGGAATTCAGAATGAAAGAAGAGAAACTAAAAGATTCAGCAAGAGAGTTTGGTAATGAAGAAAGACTAGGGAGGGAGGGATTTAGAAACATAGAGGGAGAGAGAATAAGAAAGAGATTCAAAACAGACAGCGATGAGAACTTCTTCCTGCCTCTGTGACCTCTCTCTCAGTCTCTTTCATGTCTTGTTCTCACGCGAGGGGAAAAGTGCAGAGTCACAGTGACAGGGAGAGGAGGGGATGATCAAAAGAGCAAGCTAGGGGAGAGAGGGGGAGGAAGGTAAGGATAAACAGAGGATGTAGGGCGATTAGTGAGATGAGAAGGGAGAGTTAGGAGTTTGAAGTGTGCGTGCGCCTTGTACTTTCTCTCCTCCCTGGTTCTCTTCAGTGTAGACGGCCATCAGCTCAGTGTCTTCAGTGTCCTGCTCTCCAGCGGCCTGTCCCACTCCGTTAACCACCACCTACAGTACAGCACAGACAGATACATGGCAATACTCTATCCATCTACAGGACAGTACATACACAAACAATGTAATTACCAAGAACTGACAATGTAATTATCACAGTCTTACTCCCAACAACATGTATTTCAGGCCCTTCAACAGCAGGTCTACAACATGTCAATGAAGGAGGAGTGGTAGAGATCGTATCATGCAGAATGTATAATGCATGTTTACAATACATATAATAGAAAGTGCTATGGTGGGTTTGTTGCATTCCAAACTTTTGAATTAAGTGTTATGCTCATACACTGTGCATTTGCAGTGATGCCGTTTGTTTTGGCAGAGCAAAAACGCCCCCTTAAGTGTTTTGCAAACAGTTCACACACACACACACACACACACACACACACACACACACACACACACACACACACACAACATTTTCTTTTTTAAATTTAACCTTTATTTAACCAGGAAGGGTTAAAAGTAACACAACTAACACACTTGCGTACGCACAAGTGTGTGTGTGTGTGTGTGTGTGTGTGTGTGTGTGTGTGTGTGTATCTGCAAGACAGAGTACATTTCATTTCAAGGAAAGCAAAGCAAGGATGCTTGCTTGGGTAAGGTTAACAAAACTATTGGACCTAACACACAAGGACAGCCTCTGTGTTGCTTTGGGGGCCTTTGCAGCTCAGCTTAATAAAAAGGAACCAGGGGAAAAAGAGGGCCATAAGTAAATTAGTTCCTTCACTAGTACATGCACTGGTCTATTCTTCACACTGTCAGACACACATATGCTCTAGGGATCCAGGGTGTGTGTTGTATCCTGTTTGATGGTTGTGTTCTCTGTCTGTCACTTGGTTAGCAAATTATAGATGAAGGTCACGAACACACACACACACACACACACACTTTGAGGATGCGTCTTTGCATCTCGTCTGTCAGGCATGAAAAATAACAAATGACTTTCGTTCTGACTCAAATGTCATCGGCATTAAACTGTGTGTGTGTTTGTGTGTGTGTGTGAGAGAGAGATAGAGAACCTTGCCTGGGGACACATTACATTTGATCCTACTGCCCATTTTTCACTAGCTTGTAAAGATCACTTCTGGCAGAACAGACAACAGATGAGAGACCTTAGAATAAACTGAATATTAGGTTCTAGACAATGGATCCTAAATGAAAGATTATACATTACACGGTCTGTTTTTGTTTGGTTTTTCTGTCTGTCTGTCATTTGTATTAATGGACATTAACTAATGTCCCAGAACATCACAAAACTAGTAACCTCGGATGGGGAAGGCATGCAGGGAGAGCTATGGAGGGAGAGGACCTGAGAGGTGAGCTCCAGGATTAAGATGAAGTCCACCTGGCCATGCTGCTGTTCCAAAAAGAATGACATAATGATGGGAGTCCACCTGGAGGTGGGACTATTGCTGTACAGGTCATTGAGAATAGCCACTGTGTCCCTTTATCCACCTCTGTCCCATTCAGCCATTCAGTAACAGCAGAGAGGAGCATGTGAATTGGATACTTATAATGCATTCAGACAGTATTCACACCCTTTGACTTTTCCCACATTTTGTTGTGTTACAGCCTGAATTTAAAATGGATTCAATTGAGATTTTGTGTCACTGACCGACACACAATACCCCATCATTATGTCAAAGTGGAATTGTGTTTTTAGAAATGTTAACAAACGAATTAAAAATTAAAAGCTGAAATGTCTTGAGTTAATAAACATTCAACCCCTTTGTTATGGCAAGCCAAAATAAGTTCAGGGGTGAAAATGTTGCTTAATAAGTCACATAAAAAGTTGCATGGACTCTGTGTGCATAGTGTTAGTGTTTAACATGGTTTTTGAATGACTACCTCATTTCTGTACCCCACACATACAATTATCTGTAAAGTCCCTCAGTCGAGCAGTGAATTTCAAACACAGATTCAACCCCAAATCCAACACAACATCACTGAGTACCACTCATCATATTTTCAAGCATGGTGGTGGCTGCATCATGTTATAGGTATGCTTGTCATTGGCATGCACTAGGGAGTTCTTTTAGGATAAAAAGATACGGAGTAGACCTAAGCACAGGCAAAATCCCAGAGGAAAACCTTGTTCAGTCTGCTTTCCAATAGGCACTGAGACAAATGCACCTTTCAGCAGGACAATAGCCTAAAATACAAGGCCAAATATACACTGGAGTTGCTTACCAAGATGACATTGAATGTTCCGGAGTTGCATAGTTACAGTTTTGACTTAAATCTATGGCAAGACTTGAAAATGTCAGTCTAGTATTGAACAACAACAAACTTGACAGAGCTTGAATCATTTTAAAAAGAATAATGTGCAAATACAGTGCATTGGGAAAGTATTCAGACCCCTTGACTTTTTCCACAATTTGTTACGTTACAGCCTTATTTTAAAATTGATAAATAAAACAAAATCCTCAATCTACACACAATACCCATATCGACAAAGCGAAAACATTTATTATTTATATAAATATGCAAAAAATTTACAGAAATACCTTATTTACATAAGTATTCAGACCCTTTCTGTGAGACTCAAAATTGATCTCAGGTGCATCTTGTAGAAACATCTCAAGGATGATGAATGGAAACAACTTGGAGTCCACCTGTAGTAAATTACATTTATTGGGCATGATTTGGTCCCACAGTTGACAGAGCACGTCCAAGCAAAAACCAAGCCATGAGATCGAAGGAATTGTCCGTAGAGCTCCAAGATAGGATTGTGTCGAGGCACAGATCTGGGGAAGGGTACCAAAGAATGTCTGCAGCATTGAAGGTCCCCAAGAACAATGTGACTTGCATCCTTCTTAAATGGAAAAAGATTAAAACCACCAAGACTCTTCCTAGAGCTGGCTGCCCGACCAAACTGAGCAATCGGGTGAGAAGGGCACTGTCAGAGCTCCAGAGTTCCTCTGTGGAGATGGGAGAACCTTCCAGAAGGACAACCATCTCTGCAGCACTCCACCAATCAGAACCTTACGGTAGAGTGGCCAGACAAAAGCCAGTCATCAAGTAAAAGGCACATGACAGGTCACTTGTAGGCACCTAAAGGACTCTCAGACCATGAGAAACAAGATTCTCTGGTCTGATGAAACCAAGATTGAACTCTTTGGCCTGAATGCCAAGCGTCACGTCACGTCTGGAGGAAACCTGGCACCATCCCTACGGTAAAGCATGGTGGTGGCAGCATCATACTGTGGGGATTTTTTCAGCGGCAGGGACTTGGAAACTAGTCAGGATCGATTGAAAGATGAACAGAGCGAAGTACAGAGAGATCGTTGATGAAAACCTGCTCCAGAGCACTCAGGACCTCAGATTTGGGTAAAGGTGTACCTTCCAACAAGACAACGACACTAAGCACACATTGCCAAAGGTGCTTCAACAAGGCACTGAGTAAAGTTTTTTTTATTTGCATACATTTGCAAACATTTCTAAAAACCTGTTTTTGCTTTGTCGTTATAGGGTCTTTTGTGTAGATTGATTAGAAGAAGAAAATGATTTCATCAATTTGAGAATAAGGCTGTAACGTAACAAAATGTGGAAAAAGTCAAGGAGTCTGAATACCTTCAGAATGCACTGTATTGTACAATCCAGGTGTGCAAACCTCTTCGAGACTTACAACTATAATTGCTGCCAAAGGTGATTCCAACATATATTGACTCAAGTGTGTGAATATTTAATAAATTAGCAAATTTACATTTATAAAAACACATTCTCTTCATGGGATAGATGGGTGAGAATTGTTTTTTAAAATTTTGAAATCCATTTTTAATTCAGGCTGTAACACAAGAAAATGTGAATACGTTAAGGCACTATGGTTGTAAATCTCTGATGGAATCAAAAACAGGACAGGCTTTGTGTTCGAGTTTCTCAGTATCACATGCGTCCGTCCATCTGTTTGTGGCTCGGGAAACCCTCGTTCTAGCTGACTTGTGTGATGCCCATGAGGGGACTGTGCTGCAACCAAGAGGGAATGGCCAGAACAAAAAAAACTATCACAACATGTGTGTGACCTTGAAGAGTGTTAAGTGATCCTAATGACAGGTCTGTATGTATGGTGGCCTAACCCTGTCATTACAAATCAATCCTCTGTCAGTGTGTCAGCTTGATGACCCTTAACTGCCTAAATCCCCCTGTGCAAGCAGACACGCACACAGATGCATGCATACAGACAGAAATACATACACACGCACTCGCGCACACAAGTATACTGTACCGGAATGGGGTAGAAGTCTGCTCTCTGTTTGTTCTCCTCCTCATACTTCGCTCCTTCTCCCTCCATCGACTTAGAGGTGATATTCTTCCCCATGCCCATTCCTCGCTCCTCCTCTTCCCTCACTCTCCCCGTCGCTCTCTCCGGTAGAAACACTGCAGATTGCCCCTTCAGCTCCCTTACATGTTCCAGGACTGTGTCATCTACTGAGAGAGAGAGAAAGAGGGTGAGAAAGAGGGGAGGGAGAGATTGATTATTTACTATGACTTTCCTGAGTGTGGCCATGAGGCCATCTAGACTAGAGTAGTACAGAAGGCACTGTACTATGTAGAGTATTTTAGAACCTGGGCCCTTTGCCCACTGAATCAAAAGCTCCACGGGGGTCACTGAGGCTGTGGCTGGGGCTAGGAAGCAGGGTTGGACCTAAAGCTGAGTTTACAGAGAGACAGTGGTCTGGTCCTGGTTCCAGAGCCCAAGACTTGACCTGAGGCAACAGTATCTGCACAGTCACCTTCTCTTTACCCTAGACTGGATCATCAAAATGTCAGAGGGGATCCAGGACTGTGGAAAGACCTGATACTGGTATGGGCCTGGAAGACCCAGAATGAGTTCAAAATGGCACCCTATTCCCTCTATAGTGCAATACTTTTGATCAGAGCTCTATAGGCCCTGGTCAAAAGTACTGCACTAAAAGGTGAATATGGTGCAATTCGAGACACAAACCCAGATGTATGTACTAATACAGTACATGCTGTCGATTACAAACAGAGAAGGGGGTAGGGGACGAGGGAGGAGACCAAGGATAAAGGATAAAGACAGGGCATTGGGAAGGATAAAGACAGGGCATTGAGAAGGGTAAAGACAGGGCATTGAGAAGGGTAAAGACAGGGCATTGAGAAGGGTAAAGACAGGGCATTGAGAAGGGTAAAGACAGGGCATTGAGAAGGGTAAAGACAGGGCATTGAGAAGGGTAAAGACAGGGCATTGAGAAGGGTAAAGACAGGGCATTGAGAAGGACAGGGCATTGAGAAGGGTAAGGACAGGGCATTGAGATGGGTAAAGACAGGGCATTGAGATGGGTAAAGACAGGGCATTGAGAAGGGTAAAGACAGGGCATTGAGAAGGGTAAAGACAGGACATTGAGAAGGGTAAAGACAGGGCATTGAGAAGGGTAAAGACAGGGCATTGGGGAGGGGCAGATAGGGTCAAAAGTAAAGCAGAGTAGACAGGGAAAATGAGGAGGAGAGTGAGGGATAGACAAAGGAGGAGAGAAAGAAGGTAGAGGGATAAAAGGTCAGAGATGGGAAGGAGGAGAAGAAAGCGTGAGGAGAGAGAAGGAGAGCAGGATAGAAGCAGGGAGTTAAGTTTGTTAGTCAGGAGGTGGTGTTATTTCTTGCATCATGTCAACTCCACTCACTCCTCATGTCATCTTTCACTGTCTCGCCCCCACCCACTGTCTCGCCCCCACCCACTGTCTCGCCCCCAACCACTGTCTCGCCCCCACCCACTGTCTCGCCCCCACCCACTGTCTCGCCCCCACCCACTGTCTCGCCCCCACCCACTGTCTCGCCCCCACCCACTGTCTCGCCCCCACCCACTGTCTCGCCCCCATGAGACACAAGGCCTTCTTGTCAGACTAATACCTTTCCATCAACACCCTCACCCCATCCCTCGGCTTTAAAAATGACAGACTAAGCCTCCTCTCCAGTCTCCAGAGAAAGCTTTTTAGTCCAGGAGTAGCTTTAATCTAGTTCCGGGAAACTAGCCCTGAGCTTCCTTCTGTCCTTAGCCTTTCCTTACCCTTATTCTACCTCCTCTGCACCAACCCTCTTCTCCCATCCTCCATTCTTCTACCTCCCCCTTCTCTCTTGTGTCTGCCAGCAGTGTTGACTGCGCCCCTCTTCTCCACCTTGCCTTCTCATCCATCTTCAGGTTTTGGATTGGTCAATGTGTGAAGTACCTAGTTGACATCATGCCCCCCCCCCCTCCCTAAGCCGCTCACCCCTTCCTTCCCCCAGTTAGTGTTTAATGTTGGCAAGTAAAGTACCTAGTTGACACATCCCATCGCTCCTGTCGAGCTGGGCGGCGGGGTGCATCTGTGTGGGAGGGCTGAAAGAGGGGGGAAAGCGATAGAGAGGGGAGGGGGAGAAAGAGGCTGAGAGACAGAGGAGAGAGGTGGACAGTTGAGGGGTAAGGGGAGAGGGTGAGATAGTAGTTAAAAATGACAGCCAACATTCATTAACTGTTCATCAGTCAGGTAATTAGTGAGATTGATTAATTGAGCCCTCTCTCTATACACACACACACACAAGCTTGTTACAAAGCCATAGGCCTATCACACACACACCTTTTCGTGACATGTACGTAATAATAAAACACATGAGTTGGTGCCCTAACAGGCTGTCCTACAGTGGCAGTCTGTCCCATAGTAGACTACAGTGGTGTGTGTGTGTATGGTCTGTCCCAAAGGCTACAGTGTTATGTGTGACAGAGACTACCACAGCTCTGTTTCTCCCGGCTCAATTCGTTCTGATGAGCCCAGTTTTAACATGAGGAGACACTAGCATGTGAGTCGAGCGGAACGAGAGAGAGAGACAGAGACAGAGACTTTGTGTCTGTGCGACTGACTGACTTGCACACCATTACTACCCCGGGGGCATGGAAACCATGAACATCAACAACATCAAAGGGCTCATCACATTTGTCAGAGAGAGCGTCCACCCTGAGACACAGAGAGAAACCCAGAGTTACAGAGAGATCCATGGAGCTGATATCTTAGTGTTGACAACAATCCATTACCCTCTCTTCAAACCCTGGATTCTGAAAGGTACACATTTCAGTGTGGGTGTGCGAGTGTGTTTTCAGTCAGTTGTGACTCCTTGCAGTTCAAATCCAATTTTATTTGTCACATCCCCTGAACACAACAGGTGTTACCGTGAAATGCTTACTTACAAGCCCTTAACCAACAATGCAGTTCAAGAAATAGTTCAAAAAAATATTTTCTAAATAAACTAAAGTTAAAAATAAAATGTAACACAATAAAATACCAAGGCTATATACAGGGCGTACCGGTACCTAGTCAATGTTCAGGGGTACAGGTTAGTTGCAGAGAAACAGATCAGAACTTTACAGAAGCACCTAGAATAACTTCATGTTCAATCTGTTTATTGTCCACCCAGAGGGATATAGTCCTATGAACACAGTCCTATAACAATTATAAACTGGGTGGTTCAAGCCCTGAATGCTGATTGGCTGACAGCTGTAGTATATCAGACCATATACCACAGGTATAACAAAATATTTATTTTTACTGCTCTAATTACGTTGGTAACCAGTTTATAATAGCAATAAGGCACCTCGGGGGTTTGTGGTATATGGCCAATATAACACGACAAAGGGCTGTATCCAGGCACTCTGCGTTGTGCATAAGAACAGCCCTTAGCCGTGGTATATTGGCCATATACCACACCCCCATAGTGCCTTATTGCTTAAATAGACAACTTCTTTATCAGAAGCACATACTCTGTGGACTAGAATGTGTGGAGATACAGGGAAGGTAAAAAGAGAAACAGAGAGCATGAGAGAGACAGAAATAGAAAAAGACAGAGACGGAGAGAAAAGGGGAACAGAGAAAGAGGAGAAAGACACATGCAACGCTAACTTTAACCCTACCCAGTATACCCATGGTTGACAGTGCTGGCTACATCACCATGGTAACCTGAGCTCTGTTCCACTGTGATGTAAGATTCCACTTGAGGAGGAACACAATCCCTGCCCACCAGATGTGTGTGTGTGTGTGTGTGTGTGTGTGTGTGTGTGTGTGTGTGTGTGTGCGTGTGCGTGTGTATCCCTGTCTTACCAGATAATTGTCCACAGCTAAGCATGGCCAGGTCTTTGCAAGAACGATAAATTGTTATGCTTAGTCTAGCCAACAATCTACAACAAATGTCAGAGAGCTAAGCAACCTAGGCATTGGGGCCTATTCACGAGAGGCTTCTGCTGTTACTTTTCTATTCAGAAACCAAATAGACAACCTATGATCTTCTCTGTATTTGATCTGCCCTTGAATAATTTCGTACTAGGGATGTGAAAGGGACATAACAGCCAAACAAAGTGCATTTTCACACAGTTCCGAGCCAGGGGTTTCCAACATCTTCTAGCATGAGAGCTACTTAAAAAGAATGAAAGGTTGCGAGCTACTCATTCATTAAAGCGTTCAAACAGGCACATTCCTCTCTTCTGTCAATTTACCTGTGAAAATAATGGTTAGCAACCCGTATTTGGAATGACTGGCCCCTCAAAATGATATTTGGCATTTTCCCCAAATTCGGTTTTCTCAGTTTTATTTTTCCTGGTTTGGGATTTTTTTCTACATTTTTTTTTTACTCTCAATATTACAATTATTCATAGAGACACAACAAAAATGTATGTTCTGAGTTCATGTCAATTCTTAAATCCCACCAGAAGACCATTTTTCAGGTCTGGGGATAAAAAACAAACAGTTTGGGATTTTTGTGTAGTTCCCCTTTAAATTGTGCAACTGGAAAGTGAGGAATGTGTTGGTCTAGCGATGTTTCTGCTGTTTGGCCTACTGCTGCAGCACATGTCATGGCACAGTTTGTTAAACAATGGCCACCAAATTGATACAAATAATCATAATATAGTCACAGTGGGGCAAAAAAGTATTTAGTCAGCCACCAATTGTGCAAGTTCTCCCACTTAAAAAGATGAGAGAAGCCTATAATTTTCATCATAGGTACACTTCAACTATGACAGACAAAAATGAGAAAAAACAATCCAGAAAAACACATTGTAGGATTTTTTATGAATTTATTTGCAAATTATGGTAGAAAATAAGTATTTGGTCAATAACAAAAGTTTCTCAATACTTTGTTATATACCCTTTGTTGGCAATGACAGAGGTCAAACGTTTTCTGTAAGTCTTCACAAGGTTTTCACACACTGCTGCTGGTATTTTGGCCGATTCTTCCATGCAGATCTCCTCTAGAGCAGTCATGTTTTGGGGCTGTTGCTGGGCAACACGGACTTTCAACTCCCTCCAAAGATTTTCTATGGGGTTGAGATCTGGAGACTGACTAGGCCACTCCAGGACCTTGAAATGCTTCTTACGAAGCCACTCCTTCGTTGCCCGGGCGGTGTGTTTGGGATCATTGTCATGCTGAAATACACAGCCACGTTTCATCTTCAATGCCCTTGCTGATGGAAGGAGGTTTTCACTCAAAATCTCACGATACATGGCCCCATTTATTATTTCCTTTACACGGATCGGTTGTCCTGGTCCCTTTTCAGAAAAACAGCCCCAAAGCATGATGTTTCCATGCTTCACAGTAGGTATGGTGTTCTTTGGATGCAACTCAGCATTCTTTGTCCTCCAAACATGACGAATTGAGTTTTTACCAAAAAGTTATATTTTGGTTTCATCTGAACATATGACATTCTCCCAATCTTCTTCTGGATCATCCAAATGCTCTCTAGCAAACTTCAGACGGGCCTGGACATGTACTGGCTTAAGCAGGGGGACACGTCTGGCACTGCAGGATTTGAGTCCCTGGCGGCGTAGTGTGTTACTGATGGTAGTCTTTGTTACTTTGGTCCCAGCTCTCTGCAGGTCATTCACTAGGTCCCCCCGTGTGGTTCTGGGATTTTTGCTTAACGTTCTTGTGATCATTTTGACCCCACGGGGTGAGATCTTGCGTGGAGCCCCAGTTCGAGGGAGATTATCAGTGGTCTTGTATGTCTTCCATTTCCTAATAATTGCTCCCACAGTTGATTTCTTCAAACCAAGCTGCGTACCTATTGCAGATTCAGTTTTCCCGGCCTGGTGCAGGTCTACAATTTTGTTTCTGGTGTCCTTTGACAGCTCTTTGGTCTTGGCCATAGTGGAGTTTGGAGTGTGACTGTTTGAGGTTGTGGACAGGTGTCTTTTATACTGATAACAAGTTCAAACAGGTGCCATTAATACAGGTAACGAGTGGAGGACAGAGGAGCCTCTTAAAGAAGAAGTTACAGGTCTGTGAGAGCCAGAAATCTTGCTTGTTTGTTGGTGACCAAATACTTATTTTCCACCATAATTTGCAAATAAATTCATTAAAAATCCTACAATGTGATTTTCTGGATTTGTTTTACTAATTTTTCCTGTCATAGTTGAAGTGTACCTATGATGAAAATTACAGGCCTCTCTCATCTTTTTAAGTGGGAGAACTTGCACAATTGGTGGCTGACTAAATACTTTTTTGCCCCACTGTATGTCAGGTATGCCTACTTTACAGTTAACATTTAATTGAGATTGTTTTAGGAGAAATTCTTTCTCTACGCACAAGACGGTTATCATTAGCATCGCTAACTGGCTACATACGGAGTGATAAACGCACGCTCCAGACAGACGGGGGATATATTGCTGGAAATTAATTGTGAATAATTGTGTTACGTTAAGCCAATAGTGTCTAAAAACGGCTGGGATAATGTCAAATGTGGCTTTGATTGGATAGTAGCCAGGAGCTGTATATTTATGACAGTTTGCGATGAAAAAAAGGCATGTACTTTCAGAATTGCTTGGCGAGCTACTCACGGGTGCTCGTGATCTACCAGTTGGAGACCCCTGTTTTGAGCTATAGTTTGAATCAGAGTTAGATTATTTGTTAGATTGTATTTTTTATTTTTTTTGGTTCGGTTGGTTTTACATTTAAAAATGTCAAACTTACTAAAATGCCTAAACAAAACCGTGTTCATGCAAGTATTTTTTATTTTTTTTTAAATGTTCACATTAAAATCTATCTATGTTGTGTCACAAACGTCATATTACTTCCGCTTGGGTCTTCCAACAACATGCAGGAGGAACTGCGCTCTAACTGCGACATGAGTACACTATAATCACGGGTATAGCCCCAGCCCAGTCTCCCCTAATCTGCATCGGATGTGATCATATATGCGCTGCTTGCTACTCACAGAACGCTTCATAGATATGAAATGATGGTACTGTGTGCATTTCATCAAATACTCGCAGTCAAACAACCAATAATAATAATTCCCCGCTTCTGGTTCTTATCCTGTGTTTGGTACGGACTGTGTTCTCACCTGCAGCGATATGTATTTGGTACGAATGGAATTGGACCGAGGTCACTATTTTTGAGCGAACCACAGTGCGTTGTTTATTGCGCTCCCAAGTGCAGATAGTTCAGTGTTCACACCAGTCCAAATGAACTAAGGGGGAAACACGCCAGAGTTTGGTCTAAAAAGGCTCCAAACCAATTTGGTATGAAAGCCAACCTAACTCTGCATAATAGTATTGCTCATGAGAGACAGTGTCTCTGGGAAGGTTTTGTAACTATACAGCTCTGCTGCTTATCAGTTTCCTCTCCAGCTCTCTTCCATCACTCCTGCATCTCTATCTCCTTTCACTCTGACAACAATAAAAGGTCAAGAGAGCATTGGCCTGGAAAGGTCAGAGGCCACAGAACTATGCTGGGGTGTGTGTGTTGTTGGTGTGTGGCAGGGGAGCGTGGGGTCGCTGTTGAGATGACAGCTTTGGACCAACACGGCCAACTCTTTGTTGAAAATTCAAACAAAAGTAGCTGTAGAGAAGAGTGACAGAGTGGCATTGTGAAGTTTCCCTCCTGAGAGGGGATAAGAGCTATTGGCTGTAAATCTCTCTGGTCCTGAGGATGAAAGAATGCCGACACCCCAGGAAGGCCTATTAAACCATGTTAATGCTCCACCGCTATACAGCCCACCACAAAGAGCTTAGATACTAATCAAACATGGTTATGTTTAAACCATCTATACAGTACACCTACAACACAAAACGGCTTAAATAGTAAAGAGTGTGTGTGTGTGTGTGTGTGTGTGTGTGTGTGTGTGTGTGTGTGTGTGTGTGTGTGTGTGTGTGTATGTATGTATGTATGTATGTATGTATTGCAACTTATCAGTTTCCTCTCCAGCAAGCTTCCATCACTCCTGCATCTCTATCTCCTCTCACTCGGACAACAATAAAGGTCAAGAGAGCATTGGTCTGGAAAGGTCAGAGGCCACAGAACTATGCTGGGTGTGTGTGTGTTGTTGGTGTGTGGCGGGGGAGGGTGGGATCGCTGTTGAGATGACAGCTTTGGACCAAGGTTTGTGTGATGGTGGATTGTCATGGGATGTGGTGGTGCAGATTGGATGGGGACCGTCCTTTCTTGTTTGGATGGGGGGCGTCCTCCCCCCCAGCAATAAGAGACAGACAGACGCACGCACACAAACTTCAAGTCCTCTTCCTACAGTTCTCTGTGCAAAATATATCCGAAGACAAAGCCACTTGCTCCAGAAAAGCATGGGCACTCTTCTCCTCAATAAATAATATGTAACAGTCACTAGTTTAAGCAACAGAAACAGACTGTTTGAATTAGAGATTGGACGATTGATTTATTAGGGCCGATTTCAAGTTTTCATAACAAATCGGTAATCTGCCTTTTTGGATGCCGATTACATTGCAATCCACGAGGAGACTGCGTGGCAGGCTGACCACCTGTTACGCGAGTGCAGCATCAAAAGGACCTTGTGGCTGCAAGGAGCCAAGGTATGTTGCTAGCTAGCATTAAACGTATCTTGTAAAAAACAATAAAATCTTCACATAATCACTAGTTAACTACACACGATTGATGATATTACTTCGTTAACTAGCTTGTTCTGCGTTGCATATAATCAATGTGGTGCCTGTTAAATTTATCATCGAATCACAGCCTACTTTAACTTCGCCAAACGGGTGATGATTTAACAAAAGCGCATTAGCGGGAAAAAAAACACAATCGTTGCACAAATGTACCTAACCATAAACATCAATGACTTTCTTAAAATCAATACACAAGTATATATTTTTTAAACCTGCATATATAGTTCAAATAAATTCATGTTAGCAGGCAATATTAACTAGGGAAATGTGTCACTTCTCTTGCGTTCAGCGCAAGCAGGGTCAGGGTATATGCAGCAGTTTGGGCAGCCTGGCTCGTTGCGAACTGTGTGAAGACAATTTCCTTCCTAACAAAGACCATAATTCATTTGCCAGAAATTTACATAATTATGACATAACATTGAAGTTTGTGCAATGTAACAGCAATATTTAGACTTAGGGTTGCCACTCGTTCGATAAAAATAGGGAACGGTTCCGTATTTCACTGAAAGAATAAACGTTTTGTTTTTCGAAATTATCATTTCTGGATTAGACCGTATTAATGACCAAAGGCTCGTATTTCTGTGTGTTTATTATAATTAAGTATATGATTTGATATTTGATAGAGCAGTCTGACTGAGCGGTGGTAGAGAGCAGCAGGCTCATAAGCATTCATTCAAACAGCACTTTACTGCGTTTGCCAGCAGCTCTTAGCAATGCTTGAAGCACAGCGCTGTTTATGACTTCAAGCCTATCAACTCCCGAGATTAGGCTGGCAATACTAAAGTGCCTATAAGAACATCCAATAGTCAAAGGTATATGAAATACAAATGGTATAGAGAGAAAGAGTCCTATAATTCCTTTAATAACTTAAACCTAAAACTTCTTAACTGGGAATATTGAAGACTCATGTTAAAAGGAACCACCAGCTTTCATATGATCTCTTGTTCTGAGCAAGGAACTTAAACGTTAGCTTTTATACAATTGCACATGTCGCACTTTTACTTTCTTCTCCAACACTGTGTTTTTGCATTATTTAAACCAAATTGAACACGTTTCATTATTTATTTGAAACTAAATTGATTTTCTTTATGTATTAAGTTAAAATAAAAAGTTTTCATTGTTCATTCAGTATTGTTGTAATTTTCATTATTACAAATATAAAAAATTTAAAGAAAGAAAGAAAGAAAGAAAGAAAGAAAGAAAGAAAGAAAGAAAGAAAGATCGGCCGATTAATCGGTATCTACTTTTTTTTGGTCCTCCAATAAATTGGTATCGGCGTTGAAAAATCATAAAATCAGTCAACCTCTAGTTTGAATTGAACAAGAGTCAAGACTACAGCACTTATTTTATGTACGGTTGGTGGAGACAGATCTGTTAAAACACTAAATACTTGTAACCTATGAGATACAGAACAGAGGCAACACGGCCAACCCTTCTTTGTTGAATATTCTAACAAAAGTAGCTGAAGAGAAGAGTAAGAGTGGCATTGTGACATTTCCCTCAGAGGGGATAAGAGCTATTGGCTGTAAATCTCTCTAGTCCTTTTCATTACAGCAGCTGTGGCTGGTGTTGCTGTTGCAATTCATTAGTTGACTCTGTGGGGGGGTGGGGGGCACTATTTAACCACAATAGACCCCGACTGTCACTGACTGAGTGTGAGGATGAAAGAATGCCGACACCCCAGGAAGGTCTATTAAACCATGTTAATGCTCCACCGCTATACAGCCCATCACAAAGAGCTTAAATACTAATCAAACATGGTTATGTTTAAACCATCTATACAGTACACCTACAACACAAAAGAGCATAAATACTAAAGCAAGACAGAAGGCAGAAAGGGTGTGTGTGTGTGTGTGTATTGCAACTATGCAGCTTTGCTGCTTATCCGTTTCCTCTCCATCTCTCTTCCATCACTCCTGCATCTCCATCTCCTCTCAATCGGACAACAATAAAGGTCAAGAGAGCATTGGCCTGGAAAGTTCAGAGGCCACGGAACTATGCTGGGGTGTGTGTTGTTGGTGCGTGGCAGGGGAGATTGGGGTCACTGTTGAGATGACAGCTATACCACCTATAGAGTACACCTACAACACAAAAGGGCTTAAATACTAATGAAAGACAGCAGGCAGAAAGGGTGTGTGTAGTGTATTGCAACAGAGAAGCTGTCTATGGATGCCAAACCTATATTGTACAGTACACACAGACTAAGCACTGCTCACTCCAAACACTAACACAGTGGAGTTGACTAAACAGTATATTCACATGGTTCTATCAATGTAAAGAATCCAAACCTGGATATGAATTCCCCCTGTGTAAATTGGTGTAAATGTACAGTTGAAGTCAGAAGTTTACATACACCTTAGCCAAATACATTTAAAAACTCAGTTTTTCACAATTCCTGACTTTTAATCCTAGTAATAATTCCCTGTATTAGGTCAGTTAGGATAACCACTTTATTTTAAGAATGTGAAATGTCAGAATAATAGTAGAGAGAACGATTTATTTCAGCTTTTACTTCTTTCATCACATTCCCAGTGGGTCAGAAGATTACATACACTCAATTAGTATTTGGTAGCATTGCCTTGAACTTGTTTAACCTGGGTCAAATGTTTCAGGTAGTATTACACAAGCTTCCCACAATAAGTTGGGTGAATTTTGGCCCATTCCTCCTGACAGAGCTGGTGTAACGGAGTCAGGTTTGTAGGCCTCCCTGCTTGCACACACTTTTTCAGTTCTGCCCACACATTTTCTATAGGATTGAGGTCAGGGCTTTGTGATGGTCAGTCAAATACCTTGACTTTGTTGTCCTTAAGCCATTTTGCCACAACTTTGGAAGTATGCTTGGGGTCATTGTCCATTTGGAAGACCCAATTGCGACCAAGCTTTAACTTCCTGATTGATGTCTGGAGATGTTTCAATATATCCACATAATTTCCCACCTCATGATGCCATCGATTTTGTGAAGTGCACTAGTCCCTCCTGCAGCAAAGCACCCCCACAACATGATGCTGACACCCCCATGCGTCATGATTGGGATGGTATTCTTCAGTTTGCAAGCCTCACCCTTTTTCATTCAAACATAACGATGGTCATTATGGCCAAACAGTTCTATTTTTGTTTCCTCAGACCAGAGGACATTTCTACAAAAAGTATGATCTTTGTCCCCATGTGCAGTTGCAAACTGTAGTCTGGCTTTTTTATGGCTTCTTCCTTGCTGAGCGGCCTTTTCAGTTTATGTCGATATAGGACTTTGTTTACTGTGGGTATAGATATTTGTGTACCGGTTTCCTCCAGCATCTTCAAAAGGTCCTTTGCTGTTGTTCTGGGATTGATTGGCACTTTTCGCACCAAAGTACGTTCATCTCTAGGAGACAGAACGTGTCTCCTTCCTGAGCGGTATAACGGCTGCGTGGTCCCCTGGTGTTTATAATAGCGTACTATTGTTTGTACAGATGAACGTGGTACCTTCAGGCGTTTGGAAATTGCTCCCAAGGATCAACCAGACTTATGGAGGTCTACAATATTTCTTCTGAGGTCTTGGCTGTTTTCTTTTGATTTTCCCATGATGTCAAGCAAACAGGCACTGAGTTTGAAGGTAGGCTTGAAATACATCCACAGGTACACCTCCAATTGACTCAAATGATGTCAATTAGCCTATCAGAAGCTTCTAAAGCCATGACATAATTTTCTGGAATTTTCCAAGCTGTTTAAAGACACAGTCAACGTAGTGTATGTAAACTTCTGACCCACTGGAATTGCAATGCAGTGAATTATAAGTGAAATAATCTGTCTGTAAACAATTGTTGGAAAAATGATGTGTCATGCACAAAGTAGATGTCCTAACCGACTTGCCAAAACTATAGTTTGTTAACAAGAAATTTGTGGAGTGGTTGAAAAACTAGTTTTAATGACTCCAACCTAAGTGTATGTAAACTTCCGACTTCAACTGTAGTTAAATGTATTATATTCTACTGTACGGCCCTGAATATTACAGAGCAAGGCTATTATAGTAAATGAAAATTCCTTTCAGTTATGTTCAATTATTTTCAGCTTTTTTTCTCTGATGGGGTTTAAGATTCTTAATCTGGCAGGTCACATTGAGATTAAATGTATAAAAGTCAAAAGGTAGACTCAGCAAGACGGCGATGCCATGAGCAGCACCACAGATATTAGGTGTGATTGAGTGGTAAGGCTAAAGCAACTGACTGTAGAAGTAAGTTGAGGAGTGAAGTCGGGGGAAGTGCATCTGCGACAGCTTTCAAACAGCAAGGCTCAGATGAACAAGGCAGTGTTCCCATTGTTAATTTTGACATTTATAAAAAGAAATGTATGAACATGTATCTAACCCTCAAATCACACAATCACAAACTGACGTCATAATATAATACTATATGTTAACACATTGTACAATCAATTAGTGAGAGAGAGAGCCTCAAATATCACATTATTTGTTGGAAGTTTACATTCAAGTTTACGTACACTTAAATTGGAGTCATTAAAACTTGTTTTTCAACCTCTACAAATTTCTTGTTAACAAACTATAGGTTTGGCAAGTCGGTTAGGACATCTACTTTGTGCATGACACAAGTAATTTTTCAACAATTGTTTACAGACAGATTATTTCACTTATAATTCACTGTATCACAATTCCAGTGGGTCAAAGGTTTACATACACTAAATTGACTGTGTCTTTAAACAGCTTAGAATTTTTTTTTTTAAATGATGTCATGGCTTTAGAAGCTTCTGATAGGATAATTGACATCATTTGAACCAATTAGATGTGTACCTGAACTCAGTGCCTCCTTGCTTGGCATCATGGGAAAAATCAAAAGAAACCAGCCAAGACCTCAGAAAATAAATTGTAGACCTCCACAAGTCTGGTTGATCCTTGGGAGCAATTTCCAAACGACTGAAGGTACCACGTTCATCTGTACAAACAATAGTACACAAGTATAAACACCACGGGAACACGCAGCCATTATACCGCTCAGGAAGGACACGCATTCTGTCTCCTAGAGAATGAACGTACTTTGGTGCGAAAAGTGCAAATTAATCCCAGAACAACAGCAAAGGACCTTGCGAAGATGCTGGAGGAAACAGGTACAAAATTATCTATATCCACAGTAAAACAAATCCTATATCGATATAACCTGAAAGGCCGCTCAGCAAGGAAGAAGCCACTGCTCCAAAACCGCCATAAAAAAGCCAGACTACTGTTTGCAACTGCACATGGGGACAAAGAGAGTACTTTTGGAGAAATGTCCTCTGGTCTGATGAAACAAATATAGAACTGTTTGGCCATAATGACCATCGTTATGTTTGGAGGAAAAAGGGGGACGCTTGCAAGCCGAAGAACATCATCCCAACCGTGAAGCATGAGGGTGGCAGCATCATGTTGTGGGGGTGCTTTGCTGCAGGAGGCACTGGTGCACTTCACAAAATAGATGGCATCACGAGTGAGGAAAATTATGTGGATATATTGAAGCAACATCTCAAGACATCAGTCAGGTTAAAGCTTGGTCGAAAATGGGTCTTCCAAATGGACAATGACACCAAGCATACTTCCAAAGTTGTGGCAAAATGGCTTAAGGACAAAAAGTCAAGGTATTGGAGTGGCAATCAAAGCCCTGACCTCAATCCCATAGAAAATGTGTGGGCAGAACAGAAAAAGCGTGTGCGAGCAAAGAGGCCTACAAACCTGACTCAGTTACACCAGCTCTGTCAGGAGGAATGGGCCAAAATTCACCCAACTTATTGTGGGAAGCTTGTGGAAGGCTACCTGAAACATTTGACCCAAGTTAAACAATTTAAAGGCAATGCTACCAAATACTAATTGAGTGTATGTAAACTTCTGACCCACTGGGAATGTGATGAAAGAATTAAAAGCTGAAATAATTCATTCCCTCTACTATTATTCGGACATTTCACATTCTTAAGATAAAGTGGAGATCCTAACTTACCTAAGACAGGGAATTTTTACTAGGATTAAATGTCAGGAATTGTGAAAAACTGAGTTTAAATGTATTTGGCTAAGGTGTATATGTAAACTTCCGACTTCAACTGTATATCCAAGTTTGTTTGCATAACAATTCCACAAACAGACTCAGGTTTATCTGTCTATGCCATATGTTGTAGTATTAAGGTTGAACATTGCGGAATGTAACTTCCCATGGAATTTGTTTGTTTATATGTAACCCTGAATTGTCTTTTTCTTAGATTGACTGGACAGCAGCAGATCGAAAGACGAGAGGCTTGTTGAAGTTGGAGGTGTTTGGCTGTGTTAGTCAGGCTTTGAAACGATTGGGCTGGAGAGTTTGATGGAATCACCAGGAAGTTCTTTTATTTATTTTTGTACCGACAAACTATATTAAGTGGCCCTCTGTAAAAAAAAAAAAATAATATATATTTTTTAAAGTGAAATGTTTTTATTTTTTGGGGGTGGGGAACACATCTTTCCAAATAGTTTCGCAGATAACCAGGCGTAAGGTATGTTTATGTTGCACAGTATAATAGTGAGTCATGCTGTCTTGATGAATTCTGTGTCAGTTTGTTTCACATATAATGGGTCTACCCTGTATCAGAGATCTGGATCCGAGTCACGTGACTTAAACTCGAGTAAAACTCAAGTCGCAAAATTTGAGATTTGAGACAAAAAATGTAAACACTTGACAGTCGATTTGGACTAGAGCATGTATGACTCAGGACTTAATTTGAACTCTAACACTCAAGATGCTCGAGATACTTGAATTAACCTCTCTCAAAAGAGCAGAACCACCTTCCTCTCCTGTTAAATTCTGCTATTACACCGTGAACATACATTCATGGCAATTCTATTGCTCAAAGCGCATTGGGTTATATGGGAAATTAACGTAAAAATTCTGTTCTGCCTAGTGCTGCTGAGCCGGCAGATGCGGAAAGGCAAAGGGGGGGAAAAAAATTGTGCACCGTCTTATTTTCAAGCGACACGCGGTGAAAATATATTTCCATGAATGTTGAATGTTGATTCTCAGCCAACCACAGACCTCTCAACCTCCAATGTCGTGGGCGGGGGGGAAACACTTGATTCTAATTAGAGATTTCACAATGTCAGTCAAACTGTAGCTGTACTATCAACACTAGCTAGAAATCATCATTTGGGTGGCCTTTCTATTAGTAATGAGGATTCAAACAACATTAATTTCATTATATGTGAAGTTTATTACGTAGGCCTATGTACTGTAACAGAAAATATATCCTAAATGAAAAAATTGCATTGAAATTGGTATAAAACACTCGGGGCGCTGGAATTCCATAACTAATAGACTGGCCATGACAGTCATTCAGACTGTTGATATTTCAAATTGTGTAATTGCTAAATCAAAGCATTTAATAAGATAAATTAGATCATAAGAAACCTCAGGACACCAAATGTAAATTGTAATTGTTAAGAAAATGTATTGATTGATTGATCCAGAAGCGAATAGAGTGTAAATACTAAAATAAGTTACCTGCCCAGCTGGCCCGTTCAAACTACACCTAAGCTATACTGAAACAAATTTCACACATATAATAATATATGTGGCCTAAAAATAAGATTAAATTGACAGTAGTCTGACGTGTAACAATATTATCAAATTGAGAATGATTAGACTGATGACCAGTGCAGCATGCACTGACAAAGAGAACAGAGCTTACAAAATAGCACTTCCTCAATAGCATTCTATAGAAGTCCATGCAGGCCAGACGTTTTGATTTCTACACCCTACTGGAAAGAGTAGATTGCAAGGTTTCTAAATGAACCTATTTTCCCCAAACAACTCTACAAATTGAACTGATGTATTTTTCACAAAAATACCAACTTTTTCCTAGAATAACCGAAGCTCCACGCACGCGTTCCTCATGTGAGTATTGGCGACAATCACCAATTGCTATTTGGGAAGAAATATTCTCTCTATACTGAAAAAAATATAAATGCAACCTGTAAAGTATTGGTCCCATGTTTCATGAGCTGAAATCAAATTTCCCAGAAATGTTCCACATCCGGCATCCTCACATACGGGATCGTTTGAGACAAGCCATCCGAACAGCTGATGAAACTGAGGAGTATTTCTGTCTGTAATAAAGCCCTTTGTGGGGAAAAAACTCATTCTGATTGGCTGGCCCTGGCTCTCCAGTGGGTGGGCCTATGCCCCCCAAGGCCCACCCACAGTAGCGCCCCTGCCCAATCATGTGAAATCCATAGATTAGGGTCGAATTTATTTATTTCAATTGACTGATTTCCTTATATGACCTGTAACTCAGTAAAATCTTTGAAATTGTTGCACGTTCCGTTTATATTTTGGTTCAGTATATTTTCTTCTGTTATATTCTTAATGTAAAAAACAGTGCCTTGCGAAAGTATTCGGCCCCCTTGAACTTTGCGACCTTTTGCCACATTTCAGGCTTCAAACATAAAGATATAAAACTGTATTTTTTTGTGAAGAATCAACAACAAGTGGGACACAATCATGAAGTGGAACGACATTTATTGGATATTTCAAACTTTTTTAACAAATCAAAAACAGAAAAATTGGGCGTGCAAAATTATTCAGCCCCCTTAAGTTAATACTTTGTAGCACCACCTTTTGCTGCGATTACAGCTGTAAGTCGCTTGGGGTATGTCGCTATCAGTTTTGCACATCGAGAGACTGACATTTTTTCCCATTCCTCCTTGCAAAACAGCTTGAGCTCAGTGAGGTTGGATGGAGAGCATTTGTGAACAGCAGTTTTCAGTTCTTTCCACAGATTCTCGATTGGATGCAGGTCTGGACTTTGACTTGGCCATTCTAACACCTGGATATGTTTATTTTTGAACCATTCCATTGTAGATTTTGCTTTATGTTTTGGATCATTGTCTTGTTGGAAGACAAATCTCCGTCCCAGTCTCAGGTCTTTTGCAGACTCCATCAGGTTTTCTTCCAGAATGGTCCTGTATTTGGCTCCATCCATCTTCCCATCAATTTTAACCATCTTCCCTGTCCCTGCTGAAGAAAAGCAGGCCCAAACCATGATGCTGCCACCACCATGTTTGACAGTGGGGATGATGTGTTCAGGGTGATGAGCTGTGTTGCTTTTACGCCAAACATAACGTTTTGCATTGTTGCCAAAAAGTTCAATTTTGGTTTCATCTGACCAGAGCACCTTCTTCCACATGTTTGGTGTGTCTCCCAGGTGGCTTGTGGCAAACTTTAAACAACACTTTTTATGGATATCTTTAAGAAATGGCTTTCTTCTTGCCACTCTTCCATAAAGGCCAGATTTGTGCAATATACGACTGATTGTTGTCCTATGAACAGAGTCTCCCACCTCAGCTGTATATCTCTGCAGTTCATCCAGAGTGATCATGGGCCTCTTGGCTGCATCTCTGATCAGTCTTCTCCTTGTAGGTTGACGTCATTTCCGGTCACAACTTGCAGACTTGTTTTCGAGTTGCTGTGCGTTTCGTTGCCAACCTATTTTGCTACCTGACAACTTTACGGTTTTTACTTTTTAATTACCGTTATATATATATATATATATATATATATATTTTTTCCTCAACTTTTTCACTCCGGACGCTTTATCTGGACACGATTCGTCAGGACCTCCAACAGCCGAAGCTAAGTAGTAACATTAACATGATGCCTTCTAATTGCAGTCGCTGTACTCGCCTTACGGCGAGGATAGCTGTGCTACAAGCCCAGCTTCAGACGCAATCGTTAGGCAAGGGTAATTTCAGTGTAGGAAAGGATGAAACAGCGTTTGTGCCACCAGTAAGTACAGATCGTAGTATAAATCCCCTGGCACAGTCCCCGCAGCCGGACAACTTTCTCACGGTTTCTGGAAGGAAATGCTGTAGGAACGCTCAACCGGTGTCGCTCATTCAGCCGACAGAAACTTTCAACCGGTTTTCCCCATTAAGCAGCGAGTCGGAGTCAGAGGCCGAGTCTTCTCTGGTCTCTACTCCTCTCGTTACGGGGTCTGAGACGCCGAAGCTTCCCACCATTAGCTCTGACAAATTGAAAACTCTAGTCAATGGCGACTCCATTACCCGCAGTATTAGACTTAAAACGAATCATCCAGCGATCATACACTGTTTACCAGGGGGCAGGGCTACCGACGTTGAGGCTAATCTGAAGATGGGTGCTGGCTAAAGCTAAAACTGGCGAGTGTAGAGAGTATAGAGATATTGTTATCCACGTTGGCACCAACGATGTTAGGATGAAACAGTCAGAGATCACCAAGCGCAACATAGCTTCTGCGTGTAAATCAGCTAGAAAGATGTGTCGGCATCGAGTAATTGTCTCTGGCCCCCTCCCAGTTAGGGGGAGTGATGAGCTCTACAGCAGAGTCTCACAACTCAATCGCTGGTTGAAAACTGTTTTCTGCCCCTCCCAAAAGTTAGAATTTGTAGATAATTGGCCCTCTTTCTGGGACTCACCCACAAACAGGACCAAGCCTGACCTGCTGAGGAGTGACGGACTCCATCCTAGCTGGAGGGGTGCTCTCATCTTATCTACCAACATAGACAGGGCTCTAACTCCTCTAGCTCCACAATGAAATAGGGTGCAGGCCAGGCAGCAGGCTGTTAGCCAGCCTGCCAGCATAGTGGAGTCTGCCACTAGCACAGTCAGTGTAGTCAGCTCAGCTATCACCATTGAGACCGTGTCTGTGCCTCGACCTAGGTTGGGCAAAACTAAACATGGTGGTGTTCGCCTTAGCAATCTCACTGGGATAAAGACCACCTCCATTCCTGTCATTATTGAAAGAGATCATGATACCTCACATCTCAAAATAGGGCTACTTAATGTTAGATCCCTTACTTCAAAGGCAATTATAGTCAATGAACTAATCACTGACCATAATCTTGATGTGATTGGCCTGACTGAAACATGGCTTAAGCCTGATGAATTTACTGTGTTAAATGAGGCCTCACCTCCTGGCTACACTAGTGAACATATCCCCCGTGCATCCCGCAAAGGTGGAGGTGTTGCTAACATTTACGATAGCAAATTTCAATTTACAAAAAAAGAAATGACGTTTTCGTCTTTTGAGCTTCTAGTCATGAAATCTATGCAGCCTACTCAATCACTTTTTATAGCTACTATTTACAGGCCTCCTGGGCCATATACAGCGTTCCTCACTGAGTTCCCTGAATTCCTATCGGACCTTGTAGTCATAGCAGATAATATTCTAATCTATGGTGACTTTAATATTCACATGGAAAAGTCCACAGACCCACTCCAAAAGGCTTTCGGAGCGATCATCGACTCAGTGGGTTTTGTCCAACATGTCTCTGGACCCACTCACTGTCACAGTCATACGCTGGACCTAGTTTTGTCCCATGGAATAAATGTTGTGGATCTTAATGTCATAATCCTGGACTATCGGACCACTATTTTATTACGTTTGCAATTGCAACAAATAATCTGCTCAGACCCCAACCAAGGAACATCAAAAGTCGTGCTATAAATTCACAGACAACACAAAGATTCCTTGATGTCCTTCCAGATTCCCTCTGTCTACCCAAGGACGCCAGAGGACAAAAATCAGTTAACCACCTAACTGAGGAACTCAATTTTACCTTGCGCAATACCCTAGATGCAGTTGCACCCCTAAAAACTAAAAACATTTCTCATAAGAAACTAGCTCCCTGGTACACAGAAAATACCCGAGCTCTGAAGCAAGCTTCCAGAAAATTGGAATGGAAATGGCGCCACACCAAACTGGAAGTCTTCCGACTAGCTTGGAAAGACAGTACCGTGCAGTACCGTAGAGCCCTTACTGCTGCTCGATCATCCTATTTTTCTAACTTAATTGAGGAAAATAAGAACAATCCGAAATTCCTTTTTGATACTGTCGCAAAGCTAACTAAAAAGCAGCATTCCCCAAGAGAGGATGACTTTCACTTCAGCAGTGATAAATTCATGAACTTCTTTGAGGAAAAGATTATGATTATTAGAAAGCAAATTACGGACTCCTCTTTAAATCTGCGTATTCCTTCAAAGCTGTTGTCCTGAGTCTGCACAACACTGCCAGGACCTAGGATCAAGAGAGACGCTCAAGTGTTTTAGTACTATATCTCTTGACACAATGATGAAAATAATCATGGCCTCTAAACCTTCAAGCTGCATACTGGACCCTATTCCAACTAAACTACTGAAAGAGCTGCTTCCTGTGCTTGGCCCTCCTATGTTGAACATAATAAACGGCTCTCTATCCACCGGATGTGTACCAAACTCACTAAAAGTGGCAGTAATAAAGCCTCTCTTGAAAAAGCCAAACCTTGACCCAGAAAATATAAAAAACTATCGGCCTATATCGAATCTTCCATTCCTCTCAAAAATTTAGAAAAGGCTGTTGCGCAGCAACTTACTGCCTTCCTGAAGACAAACAATGTATACGAAATGCTTCAGTCTGGTTTTAGACCCCATCATAGCACTGAGACGGCACTTGTGAAGGTGGTAAATGACATTTTAATGGCATCGGACCGAGGCTCTGCATCTGTCCTCGTGCTCCTAGACCTTAGTGCTGCTTTTGATACCATCGATCACCACATTCTTTTGGAGAGATTGGAAACCCAAATTGGTCTACACGGACAAGTTCTGGCCTGGTTTAGATCTTATCTGTCGGAAAGATATCAGTTTGTCTCTGTGAATGGTTTGTCCTCTGACAAATCAACTGTAAATTTCGGTGTTCCTCAAGGTTCCGTTTTGGGACCACTATTGTTTTCACTATATATTTTACCTCTTGGGGATGTTATTCGAAAACATAATGTTAACTTTCACTGCTATGCGGATGACACACAGCTGTACATTTCAATGAAACATGGTGAAGCCCCAAAATTGCCCTTGCTAGAAGCATGTGTTTCAGACATAAGGAAGTGGACGGCTGCAAACGTTCTACTTTTAAACTCGGACAAAACAGAGATGCTTGTTCTAGGTCCCAAGAAACAAAGAGATCTTCTGTTGAATCTGACAATTAATCTTAATGGTTGTACAGTCACCTCAAATAAAACTGTGAAGGACCTCGGCGTTACTCTGGACCCTGATCTCTCTTTCGAAGAACATATCAGGACCATTTCAAGGACAGCTTTTTTCCATCTACGTAACATTGCAAAAATCAGAAACTTTCTGTCCAAAAATGATGCAGAAACTTATCCATGCTTTTGTTACTTCTAGGTTAGACTACTGCAATGCTCTACTTTCCGGCTACCCGGATAAAGCACTAAATAAACTTCAGTTGGTGCTAAATACGGCTGCTAGAATCCTGACTAGAACCAAAAATTTGTATCATATTACTCCAGTGCTAGCCTCTCTACACTGGCTTCCTGTCAAAGCAAGGGCTGATTTCAAGGTTTTACTGCTAACCTACAAAGCATTACATGGGCTTGCTCCTACCTATCTCTCTGATTTGGTCCTGCCGTACATACCTACACGTACGCTACGGTCACAAGACGCAGGCCTCCTAATTGTCCCTAGAATTTCTAAGCAAACAGCTGGAGGCAGGGCTTTCTCCAATAGAGCTCCATTTTTATGGAACGGTCTGCCTACCCATGTCAGAGACGCAAACTCGGTCTCAACCTTTAAGTCTTTACTGAAGACTCATCTCTTCAGTGGGTCATATGATTGAGTGTAGTCTGGCCCAGGAGTGGGAAGGTGAACGGAAAGGCTCTGGAGCAACGAACCGCCCTTGCCGTCTCTGCCTGGCCGGTTCCCCTCTTTCCACTGGGATTCTCTGCCTCTAACCCTATTACAGGGGCTGAGTCACTGGCTTACTGGGGCTCTCTCATGCCGTCCCTGGAAGGGGTGCGTCACCTGAGTGGGTTGATTCACTGATGTGGTCACCCTGTCTGGGTTGGCGCCCCCTTGGGTTGTGCTGTGGCGGAGATCTTTGTGGGCTATACTCAGCCTTGTCTCAGGATGGTAAGTTGGTGGTTGAAGATATCCCTCTAGTGGTGTGGGGGCTGTGCTTTGGCAAAGTGGGTGGGGTTATATCCTTCCTGTTTGGCCCTGTCCGGGGTGTCCTCGGATGGGGCCACAGTGTCTCCTGACCCCTCCTGTCTCAGCCTCCAGTATTTATGCTGCAGTAGTTTTGTGTCGGGGGCTAGGGTCAGTTTGTTATATCTGGAGTACCTCTCCTGTCCTATTCGGTGTCCTGTGTGAATCTAAGTGTGCGTTCTCTAATTCTCTCTTTCTCTCTCTCTCTCTCGGAGGACCTGAGCCCTAGGACCATGCCCCAGGACTACCTGACATGATGACTCCTTGCTGTCCCCAGTCCACCTGGCCGTGCTGCTGCTCCAGTTTCAACTGACCTGAGCCCTTGGACCATGCCCCAGGACTACCTGGCATGATGACTCCTTGCTGTCCCCAGTCCACCTGACCGTGCTGCTGCTCCAGTTTCAACTGTTCTGCCTTATTATTATACGACCATGCTGGTCATTTATGAACATTTGAACATCTTGGCCATGTTCTGTTATAATCTCCACCCGGCACAGCCAGAAGAGGACTGGCCACCCCACATAGCCTGGTTCCTCTCTAGGTTTTGGCCTTTCTAGGGAGTTTTTCCTAGCCACCGTGCTTCTACACCTGCATTGCTTGCTGTTTGGGGTTTTAGGCTGGGTTTCTGTACAGCACTTTGAGATATCAGCTGATGTACGAAGGGCTATATAAATACATTTGATTTGTATGAGCTGAAAGTGTAGAGGGACGGCCAGGTCTTGGTAGATTTGCAGTGGTCTGATACTCCTTCCATTTCAATATTATCGCTTGCACAGTGCTCCTTGGGATGTTTAAAGCTTGGGAAATCTTTTTGTATCCAAATCCGGCTTTAAACTTCTTCACAACAGTATCTCAGACCTGCCTGGTGTGTTCCTTGTTCTTCATGATGCCCTCTGCGCTTTTAACGGACCTCTGAGACTATCACAGTGCAGGTGCATTTATACGGAGACTTGATTACACACAGGTGGATTGTATTTATCATCATTAGTCATTTAGGTCAACATTGGATCATTCAGAGATCCTCACTGAACTTCTGGAGAGAGTTTGCTGCACTGAAAGTAAGGGTCTGAATAATTTTGCACGCCCAATTTTTCAGTTTTTGATTTGTTAAAAAATATCCAATAAATGTCGTTCCACTTCATGATTGTGTCCCACTTGTTGTTGATTCTTCACAAAAAAATACAGTTTTGTATCTTTATGTTTGAAGCCTGAAATGTGGCAAAAGGTCGCAAAGTTCAAGGGGGCCGAATACTTTCGCAAGGAACTGTATGTGTTGACTGTGGTAGGGCAGCAGAATATAAGCCTATGATGTCTGCTAAATGAACAAGCTGATTTCATTGGCATGGCACAGCCATATAGCCTCAGCTACTAAGCAGATAAAACTCAAGAACATGCTATTCCGTTCTTATGAAATAAATAGTTTTGTATCATGTTTTTACTGACCTTTCAAAAATAAATCCATGAATATTTCAATTAGGTTGTGTATATTAATATATATATGTATATTAAATATGCATAGGGTCATTTTGACTGCCATGGCACTTTGAGGATGAAATGCTCAGAAAGTTTGACATCTACCTAAAAGTACTGATAGTGTAAAACATACATATTTAGGAAAGGTCAGGGACAGTTGGTTTCAAGGTTTTTATTGAAATTAACTTAATGAAATGACAATATTGAAAACGGTCAGATTGACCGCCTTGGTGGTTCTAGTGTTAACCACTGACTTGAGGACTCAAAACCCAAAATTAGGGACTTGTGACTTGACCTCAGCTCTGGAACTTGGGACTTGACACTTGCCCATTATTACTTGGGACTTGACTCGAGACTCAAAGGTTAAGACTTGAGAATTGCTAAATTGTGACTTGGTCCCATCTCTGCCTTGATCTATGAAATACTGATCCACACAAACACAGTAAAATGTTTTAGAGGCAGTGCCTTACATAATCATTTGGTTTTTACTGTATTGTGCAGGGCAAGGATATCTTTGTGACAAGTCTGTATGTGACACCTGGGTGCCTTCCATTGGAGCAGACCCTTTCACCACTTTGCCTGTAAGTAAAAGCATAAAATATGGTTGCCATTTAAATGATTTAAATACAATTTGACTCACATCTGCCAGTTGACGTCCAATACACTTCCAGAAGTTCTAACCGACTAGGTATCAAATGAGTAATGTGGTTTCAAATGAATGATGGACATTCTGTACTTAATTTCAGTCTGATGATCATGTGAAAGAATCTGTCATCAAGCTATGTGTAGGTGGTTTGAATATCATTACAGTATATATATTTTTTTATTCAAATCATTTTATTAAAACAAAATTTATTTTCATTGTATGTCATTATACCCAACTAACTGATAAGCTTCTGAATTGTATAAAACATTATAATTGTACTGTAGGTCTTGAAGCCACTGCAGAGGGTCATCTACCTTCTTGACTCTGTATGCTTGGAGAACAGATTGCTTGGATACGGTGACATATCATATGTTGCTGTGTGCAGCTTTAGTTGAGTTATATTTGTGTTGCGCAGTTGGCCAGATAAAGATGTGCTTTTGTTAGAACACAAGGTCCTGTTCTGCAGACCGTTGGTATATAGTGTTAATTTCACACAATTCCAGTCATGTTCTAGAACCTTTCATTTTGTGTGTGTGTGTTAATGTTGTATTCTCCTTAAGTGACAATGCCCTCGAAGCCGGCGTTTGGAGGATATATTGGAACGGGTGTTGTTAGGCCCGAGACAAAGTCGAGGGCTGGCAAAACGTGCCAATATATCCTCCAAAACACCAGCTTCGAGGGCATTATCACTTTTATACAACGGGTTAGCAACATATTCAAATAATGATTGACATATTTTCAGTAAAAAAAATATTTTTATTAATTTATTCATACTATTTTATCCTTCCACAAGATATACTCCAGATACAAATCTTGGATTGGTACCCAAGCTGGCTGGGTGTTTGTTCTATCGGTTCGGTTGCCAGAGACGCGACCTAGTCGTTCAGTCTTTTTGTTTTGTCTCTATAGACGCGACCCAGTTGTTCGTTCTAAATGTTCTATTGCCATACGGACTGGCAACGTTCGTATCACTTGCTTGCTAGCCAGCCAACTTAGTCACGTCAAACAGCGCAGACTAATTAACAACAAAGTAGCTGCATTTGCATAAGCTGTTTTCTAGTGACACTTATTTGGATACATCCATAAAAATAAGCGAATGATGTGCGATTTCATCTGGCATAGAAAAATGTGCTCTCTCGTCAGGTCACTGTTGTTCAAGTTTATAAGTTGCCTGGCTGTGCTGATAAGACAGTGGATTGCACAGTCAGATGGAACAGTAAATAGGCATTTTAACATCATAGATTCAGCCAGTGGTAACTTGTGAAATAGACACAGCTGGAATGAGGTTTTAACCAGTCAGCATTCAGAATTAGACCCACCAGTTGTATAATGCATCATAGTAACTATGTCCCTTTCAGGGACATTGCACAGCGTATATCACTGGGTCAGTGGACTCAGATAGGTGGAACAGACATTTTTTACCAGCCTTCACATTATTTCAAACATTGCTGCATATCAACTCCTGCTGTCCACAAAGTGTTGATGTTTCTTTGTGTTAAAAATGTATGTAAACGTTTTCCCTCTTTAAATTGGGGCTTTTCCTTGACAGGAGAACCACGGGGACTGTGGGATATTTATGCTGATGGTAAGACCAATAGTTTTAGTGTCCATATTTTGATGTAACACAATTGTTTAGTATTATACATTCTTGTTTTTACAGTACGCACTTGTACATGGCACTGGATGCCCGTTTTACTTCTCCCAGGTCAGCTGAAATAACAGTCACCTTGAAATTACATGTCTACAGATCGCAATAATACTGTAAAATGTACATTTTGTTGCGCTTGTCAATGGCAATCCACCCTCCCCCCCTCGTTTACACTGACATACCAGCATTGAGAAAGTGGTGTGCCATGTTGCTCGAGAACGCCAACACCAAAGGATAAGTCAACAAAATATCTGTACAAATTAGATTCCCCACAAAATAGTCCTGTCAGAACTGTTGTGCGGAAGTAAGTTCTCATCAGTTCAACTGTATGGTAACTATGTACCGACAGCATAGTACACTGCCTATCTGATAACAGAAGTCTAAACGGCTGGTGTATGTCGAAACATTTAGGAAACACAGTGACTGGGATATACAGATGTAGGATCTTTATGCAATACAAGACATTTAAAGAGTGACCGCAAGCACAGATTCAGCATGTGTTTCTCTGTTGCTCATTAGGAAAAAACGAGATTTCAGTCTTTGGTGTGTGGTTCGATGTGGCAGTTATTCATGTTTGTCCCCATGATAAACCATAGGAACAAAGACAGTATCACTTACTCAAAATAGTCCAAATGAATTGAAGATAACTCAAGAAATCTGTCATTTAAAAAAAAAAGTCCAATGCAGCCATTTTATCTTAATACAAAATTATTTCTCAGGTAACAATTAAGCACCTTACTATGATTATTTTAAGTTAAAAAAATATATATATTTTTTAAAAACGGTCACAAATAAACAAAAATAGCTTCTTAGAAAAGGACAATTTCTCAAGCAAGAATTTGCTAGGACTGTCTGAGACTGATCTGAGTGGGGAGGAAAAAACTGAAAATGTGCTGCTATTGACAGAGTGGTTTGGAACTCTTATTGGTGTATTAACCCATTTACCACATGATGATGTCAACATGGAAGGGCAAAACTCCATCCCACCAAAACAGGCTGAAATTTCCAAACAGCTCTTACATTGAAAGGACATCCTAATTTTTCACAATTTCACAGTATTATTTCAAACTCAGAGGAAATATACAGTATATCAAATACAAAAAGATATTTGACTGCACTGGGCATTTCATTTTGACATTTTTGCCAAGGAGGTTTTAGTCACACAATTTTACACCTAGCTATGGTGTTTGGTGCAGTATTTCTCAAGTTAAAGAAAAGTGACATATTGTCTTATGTAAACCATGTCCGATCCACTGTGCTGCTGGGCAGTCGGTCTCACCTTCAAGTTCTGTGATAGGATTGGATATAGCACAATTACCGCAGATGTGTGTCCCGTGTTAGTGGGCAAGTGAGCGTTGTCGAAATCAAAAACGAACCCTCAAGTAAGTCATGAACTCACAAAACTCAGTTGACTGGCTATGACCAACATTATCCTATATTTTATTTAAGCAGGGTCCCTTTCACAAGGGAGACCTGCATATACAATATACAAAGACAAAATCTAAATCAAATACAAACAATACAAAAATACAGCATAACACACATACTCAAAAAATAAATTACATTCCTCAATAAGAGATGGTCCCTAATCAATATTTTTTTGTGCCCGAGCAGCACCAGAACATCCAATTGTAATGTATTTTGTAAGTTGCTTCCAGCAATGAGGTGCTTGAAAACTACACTGAACAAAAACATAAATGCAACATGTAAAGTGTTTGGTCCCATGTTTCTTTTTCCATACGCACAAAAAGCTCAGAAATGTGTTCACATCCCTTTTAGTGAGCATTTCTCCATCCACCTGACAGGTGTGGCATATCAAGAAACTGATTAAACAGCATGATCATTACACAGGTGCATCTTGTGCTGGGGACAATAAAAATGGCACACTAAAATATGCAGTTGTGTCACAAAACACAATGCCACAGATGCCTGAAGTTTTGAGAGAGTGTGCAATTGGCATGCTGACTGCAGGAATGTCCACCAGAGCTGTTGCCAAAGAATTATGTTCATTTTTAATCCAACGCTTAAGAGAATTTGGTAGTACGTCCAACCGGCCTCACCCGCAGACCACGTGTAACCACGCCAACCCAGGACCTCCTCATCCGGCTTCTTCACCTGTGGGATCGTCTGAGACCAGCCACCTGGACAGCTGAAGAAAATTTCTGCACAAACTGTATCAGGGAACTCATCTGCGTGCTATTCGTCCTCACCAGGGTCTTGACCTGACTGCAGTTCGGCGTCGTAACCTACTTCAAATGCTCACCTTCGTTGCCCACTGGCATGCTGGAGAAGTGCATTCTTCACGGAGAATCACGGTAGACGGCAAATGGTAGACGTGGATGGCGTCATGTGGGAAAGTGGTTTGCTGACGTCAACGTTGTGAACAGAGTGCCCCATGCTGGCGGTGGGGTTATGGTATGGACAGGCATAAGCTACGGACAATGAACACAATTGCATTTTATCGATGGCAATTTGAATGCAGAGATACCATGATGAGATCCTGAGGACCATTGTCGTGCCATTCATATGCCGCCATCACCTCATGTTTCAGCATGATAATGCACGGCCCCATGTAGCAAGGATCTGTTCACAATTTCTGGAAGCTGAAAATGTCCCAGTTCTTCCATAGCCTGCATACTCACCAGACATGTTCACCTGCTGAGCATGTTTGGGATGCTCTGGATCGACGTGTACACCAGCGTGTTCCAGTTCCCGCCAATATCCAGCAACTTTGCACAGCCATTGAAGAGTGGGACAACATTCCACAGGCCACAATCAACAGCCTGACCAACTCTATGCAAAGGAGATGTGGCACATTGCATGAGGCAAATGGTGGTCACACCAGATACCGACTGGTTTTCTGATCCACGCCCCAACCTTTTTTGAAGGTATCTGTGTCCAACAGATGCATATCTGCATTCCCAGTCATGTGAAATCCATAGATTTGGGCCTAATGAATTGTTTTAAAATTGACTGATTTCCTTATATGAACTGTTATATTTTTATTCAGTGTAAAAGCGGATATACCTAGTTCGGTGGAGACCCGAGGAACGTCAAGAGTTTAAAAAAACCTTGTGAAGGGGTTTGGTATTTTTATATTTTAACAGTGAAGTTGGAAGCTTGTTTAGTACAGCTTTGTTAACAAAAAGGGAATAATGAAGTGAGCTTTGGAAATGTTATGAGGACCAGACAACGTTTTGATACAGGATGCAGTAGAGTATTAAAACTGTCACCTGTGATAAAGCGAAGGGTGCTCTATGGTAGACTGCATCCAAAGTTTTAAAGTGGCTGCTGCAATCTGGTAAATGGTGTCACCATAGTCAAGATCTGGCAGGAAAGATGACTATACAATCTGCTTCCTGCTATTTAGGGAGAGGCTAATCCCATTTCTAAAAAAGAAGCCCACTTTAAATCTCAGCTTTTTAACTAGCTCACCCGTATGTTTTTAAACATTACATTTTTGTTCATCCAAATGGCCAGATATTTATAGGCGGGAACCCGATCGATGGGAGAACCATCCAATTAATAAATATGTAGTCCATCTGAATTTTTTTTGCGAGAATTAGAAAAAAAACATATCTAGTCTTTCCCGGATTAAGTACAAATTAAACCAACCAGAGCTCTCTGTAAGGCAACAAAATCAGATTGCAACTCTAACATAGCCTGGGCAACAGTTGGGGCAATGGCATACATAGGTGTCACCTGCATACATAAGAATATTACAACTCAACAGATAACTATTTATATAAATAATATTGGTCTATGAGAACAGGTCCCAATACAGACCCCTGCTATACACATCCATCTTTTACACGTCTACCATTCCAGTGTTTATTTGCCATATTGTTATTACTTCGCCACCATGGCCTATTTTTGCCTTAACTCCCTTATTTGACCTTATTTGCACTCACTGTATATAGACTTTGTTTTTTTCTACTGTATTATTGACTGTATGTTTTGTTCATTCCATGTGTAACTCTGTGTTGTTGTATGTGTCGAACTGCTATGCTTTATCGTAGCCAGGTCGCAGTTGCAAATGAGAACTTGTTCTCAACTAGCTTACCTGGTTAAATAAAGGTTAAATAAAAATAAATAAAATACACCTTTAATATCCAGGAAACTACACTTGAGGCCTTCAGAAATCACACTTTGCCTCTTATCTGACAGATCATTCTCAAACCACTTGCAAGAAGCCTGATCCAGGCCTATTTCAGTCTTTGCATTATAATTTTATGGTCAACAGTGTCAAAGTCCTTGGAAAGGTCTATAAATAAGGCAGCACAATGGCTTTTATGATCTAAGACATGTAACACATCTAGAACAAGTGTAGCAACTGAAACGGTGCCATGTCCAGGTCTAAAATCAGACTGGTGCACATTTAGAATATAATGAGAAGAAGTTTAAAAGGTTATTAGTTGAGAGTAGGCCAAGGATTCCAAAACTTTGGAAAGGCAAGATAACTACCGTCCAATTTCCAAGTTCTCCTCCTTTAGGTAGGGGGAGGACATGTGCCACTTTCCAGATCTTAGGGATAACACCTGAAATATAGGTTAATTATTCTGCAATAAGAGAGACAGAGAGTTGCAGTAAAAAAGGATCAAGAGAATTTTTAGCAATACACTTAGTACATCATAGATATAAAATGATTGAAATGAAAATAGACATTGTCTATCTGGGTGTGAATCGTTCTCTACAGTCTGTTTCAAGGTGAATAAACAGAATTAGAGGAATTTTCAGAAACAATTATTTCAAATAGATAGCCAGTTGAGGCAAAATGGTTATTAAAAGCACCACACATTTCCATTTGGTCTATTATGGGACCAGAGGCTGTCATAACCTGACTACTTTCCAGAAGTGGATTCCCACGATTCTCAAATACACAGTTCAGGAAGTATGTTGACTTTGCTTTTCTAACCAGAGACAGATATCGATTTCTCAAATGTCTGCCAGTCAGAAGTAGTATCATTCAATCTAGCTTCAGCCCAAGCTAAATTTCTTTCCTGTAATTGTTCCTGTAATTGTTCATACAATTACAAAAACAAAACAAATGTTATACGGAGCATGCTTATTTACAACAGTTTTAACCCCCAAAGGCCGATGTTCAAGTCCCTGCGACAATCTAATTAGCATAATAATTTTTAAAAATCCCATAAAAATCTGTCAGTTTAAACTAGAGAGATGTTTTTTTGCATTGGATGCGTCTCAATCCATCGCATCCGCCTATGTCGCACTTCTGTCTTCTCACAAAATCGTCTGTAGCGTTCGAACGGTTTGGCCTACAAACTAGGGCTGGGCAATATGGGCAAAATATATCACGTATTTAAAAATATAAAAAATTATGAGGATATTATGTTTTTAATAATAAAAGTTCTAAATTTGCTTTATGACTAGTGCATGACCCTAGGGTGGCAACACATACATTCTAAGTGATTTCCATTGGTCTTTCTCCATTCTGATTGAACAGTATAAAACAATTAAACCTCAATCCAAAAGGTGTCATCAATTTCTGCATATGAAATCATTTCCACATAGGGCTGCACGATATCTGGGCCTTATTTTTAACCAAATGTTGCAATTTGACTTGCGATTTAGAGCAAAACACTTGGGTTAACTGTTGGAATCATGGAAATAGAATGTCTATTCTAATTATATAGTTAGAATATAATGGTGGCCACTTTTACTAGTGTTGTTTGACATGACAACGAATGAAAATGCCAGGGAGGAGTAATTGTGACAGGGTATGAACTAGTGTTGATAGGTGTTTCCTAGGGGACCCTATAATCTGTGGCTACATTGAATGTTCTCTCTTAGCTACTTCATGTAGCTAACATATTATTGCTTTGCGTATTCCTCTTTAAATTGATACGATTCTGTTGCACAAGCAATATGCTGATTCAGGTCTACACCATCACTGGTATTATCAGGCTGTATAGCCAAAGACGCTTGCTCTTACTCAGTACATTTATTAGCTAGCTAGCGATTAGCATTAGCGGCTAACAATTATTGTCTCACAAGATTTAGGAACAAACTAGCTGTTTGCTGATGCAAGAAATACAAGCTAATAGTATAATTATATAATGCTAGTAGATTTATATTAAGCATATAATCGATGCAGTGCGCATTCGCGAAAAAGGACTGTCATTGCTTCAACGTGTACCTAACCATAAACACCAATGCCTTTCTTAAAATCAATACACAGAAGTATATATTTTTAAACCTGCATATTTAGCTAAAAGAAATCCAGGTTAGCAGGCAATATTAACCAGGTGAAATTGTGTCACTTCTCTTGCGTTCATTGCACGCAGAGTCAGGGTATATGCAACAGTTTGGGCCGCCTGGCTCATTGCGAACTAATTTGCCAGAATTTTACATAATTATAACATAAAATTGAAGGTTGTGCAATGTAATAAGGAATATTTAGACTGATGGATGCCACCCGTAAAATACGGAACAGTTCCGTATTTCACTGAAAGAATAAACGTCTGGTTTTCGAGATTATAGTTTCTGGATTCGACCATATTAATGACATACGGCTCGTATTTCTGTGTGTTATTATATTATAATTAAGTCTATGATTTGATAGAGCAGTCTGACTGAGCGATGGTAGGCAGCAGCAGGCTCGTAAGCATTCATTCAAACAGCACTTTCGTGCTCTGCTGTTTATGACTTCAAGCCTATCAACTCCCGAGATTGTAACCGATGTGAAATGGCTAGCTAGTTAGCGGGGTGCACGCTAATAGCGTTTCAAACGTCACTCGCTCTGAGACTTGGAGTAGTTATTAGTAACGCTGTTTCGAGGGTGGCTGTTGTCGATGTGTTCCTGGTTCGAGCCCAGGTAGGAGCGAGGAGAGGGCCGGAAGCTATACTAAAGTGCCTATAAGAACATCCAATAGTCAAAGGTATATGAAATACAAATGGTATAGAGATAAATAGTCCTATAAATACTATATTAACTACAACCTAAAACCTCTTACCTTGGAATATTGAAGTCTCATGTTAAAAGGTACCACCAGCTTTCATATGTTCTCATGTTCTGAGCAAGGAACTTAAACGTTAGCTTTCTTACATGGCACATATTGCACTTTTACTTTCTTCTCCAACACTTTGTTTTTTTTTTATATATATTTATAGCCGGTATCGGCTTTTTTTGTCCTCCAATAATCGGTATCGGCGTTGAAAAATCATAATTCGGTCGACCTCTAGTATATACACCAGGAAATGTAACCATATCACAACTGCTTCTCTACACTGGCTACCGGTAACCTTTTAGAATACATTTTCAAATGCCATTTATCATGTTTAAATCTAGGCTTGGTTTAACCACATCCTACTGTAGATCTCAGATCTTCTATCTCCCTACGAGCCAAGACAGTGATGTAAAGTGAACTCAGAAATATGAAAAAAAAGACTGACTTGTGTAGCCTGGTCTTTGAACATGTTTCTGCCATGCTTGGATGTGATATCGTGTTCCCCAGGATCCTGTGTGCGGTGAATAAAGAAACTTCTTGATTGTACAGAGAAGTGTCTGACTGATCAGTCATCTTCAATTGGTAATCCTGAATATCTGGAAACAGAACAGCTGGAGACAGCAATTTCCTACAGTCCTATCTTCAATAACACGCTCATGAGGCTACCTTGCTTTACAACACATGGTCAACAAAAAACCCACATCACTCCACAGAGACAGAGCTGGAAAGACTTGTGTGGGCCACTGTGGGACAATCTAAAGAAGGATATCCTGTTGATCCCAGACTGAGGTGGAAACAAACATCACTTCAAGGGGCAATCATTAGTTGCTTCATCCAATTTTGGACTTATAAATTAATTATATGTACCCATTCATTCTTGAAGAATATGACTTATAAATGACTTGTGAGCTTAGTTCAACTGTCACACCACTTCAGAACCCAGAATATAAGCTTGTTCTACTCCAATGTTTGTAAAGAGTAAATGTAACATGGTTAAAACTATAATTTTGACATCATGGATTGTCAGTCCTTGCATCCATAGCTCCTTTGAATTTGAGAGCGGTTACATTTCTCCAGCCCAATCCTCCGGTTCGCACCGTGGTGGGGAGTCCACTTTGTTATTGCTTCAACTGCTGATTGCAGCTTTAACCAATAGTGTCAGTATGGCTACAGCTGTGAGGAGGTGGTAATCGATTTCATTTCACCATTCTGTAATAAAATGTACATTATTGTTCAATTAAAAATGTTATCGAGAGATGACTGCCATAATCTACGGCCCCATTCATGCTTGACTGTACGGTGTCTAGAAATGAGTTTGAAAAGAGAGACTTAATTATTGGCCTATCTATTGCCTCCGCTCTACGTTACATAGGTTCAACAGAAAGACAACTATGCCACGTGATCTCTGGTGTCTGGGATGTGAGTGAATACCCTCGGCACCGTCACAGCTGGAGCATGTTGAGTAATAGATACGGTGTGAAGAATACGCAGAATAATGTGATGCGTTTGATTTCACGTTCACCTGTTACACATGGGTGTTTATTGTAGAGTTATCCACCTTGTCTCTTCTCCCACAAAATAAGCATCAGAACCAGCTGGTTAATCGCAAAAGGTTATGCTTTGTGTCAATGCTGTATGTAAATTTAGCCTTAACACTAACTTCATCCAGACCGCAATTATTCACCCAAATTCAAATGTTAGAATGAAACACTATGGCCATTACTATCTAATCATCATGTCCAACAAACTACTTGCATGAAGTTTAATACAGAATTGAATGGTGCTCAGGTTTTTCTTTATCATCACTATACTACTGTAGGCCTACCTACCATATATTATTTTTCAGGGGGACATTCTTTTCATGCCTAGAAAATGGTGACAAGTGTCCTATACAAACGATTATAGGTTTAGATTGTCAGCAGTTTAGCCAAAGTCCTTGCCCCATCAAAAAGTTTAAATAAAAAAGGTGAATGTACACTTGAATATTTACATTAGGTGTAAATATTCTCACGCATAAATGCAGTGAGTTAATCTAATCTCATGGATTATTTCGGGAACATTGAGATGGATTGGATTCCTTAGTCATCTAGTTTCCATTTAGTCCCCAGACAGTTTGCAACACCTATAGGCCTACTTTTATGAAATGTAAGATTTATTTTCTTGATTAATTATAGACATTCTAACACCGTAGCCTACCCTATTCATTGACCAGTGGCTGTTAAAATAACAGGTAGGCCTATTATTATTAGGCTATTAAAATAGGCAAATTAGTGTCGAGGGTAGAACCCTCATGGTGCTCCTGACGACCGACCTCTAAAAACTGCCACTTGGGAGGCCCTGTTGCTTGGCGAACCCTCGCAGGTCCCAGCCCACCAGGGATTCATTGTGTGTGTGTGTCCAAGAAAAAATATTTTAAAAACTAGTCAGCTGGAATGCTAGGCTATTGCTCTGTCAGCTGTTATAGTTTACTTGGCAGTGGGAGAAGATGATACTTTCAGGCCAATTATCCATAACAGTGCCCCACAAATCTGAGCAATCTAACTGTGGTATACTTGATTCCCATGTTGGCCTAATATTATTATTAATATTATTAAGTAATTGGTTATTCATTTGTGTTTGTTTTAGTGAGCGACACTGGCGTCCTGAATGTAATAGTAGTAGGGCTAATTAATAGGCCTATCGTGTCGCATGCGTAATTGCGCCTTAGTGTCACCGGATCCACCGCTGATGACTTACGTAAAATAAATCATGCTTTTTCTACCTGAATTTCATGAGTTTCAGCTTCTGATTATCAAAAAGACACAGGTTTCAAAGTTCAACATTGTCAATAAACTTAATGCATGAATGGTCAATGAATTACACAAAATATCACATATTTTAGTAGAAAAACCCTTAGGATTGATAATGGAACAGGTGGAGGATTAGTCGTTGACGTAGGCTAGTCAGGTGGAACGCGACCGACCTCGGACCACGCCCACATCCCCAGGCTGGAATTGTGCTGACCACCCCCCACCTGCAAGACCAGGTCCTATACAGGAGATGGTCCGTTCCCCACTAGAAAGTCAGCCCTAGGGCACGGCCCTGGGTTTAACTGGCCTTCCCAGCGGGGCAGAAGGGAGGCGAGTGGGGTGGAGGCGGGTCGGTGGTATAATACATCATAGGAAGGTGAAGGCTGCTTATAGGCCTATACCAAGTGTAATTTAAGGAAATGAGGTAGACCTACGGCAAAAGGGCAGGTTGTAGGGAGATGGTGGAGTGGCTAGAAAAGTGGGGTATAGAGCAGAGGTAGGCCTATGGTAAGGAAGCATAGTGTGATCAAATCTGAGCTATCCATGTCCAACGTGAACTGGGTACGGGGAGCTGTCCTTACAGCACACTTCTTGCAGCACTGTCCAATGGAGGCGGCCGCAGGGCAATAGTATAAGCTCCAATCATAAAGCATGCGCCACTGACATAGGAGAAAGTACAACGCTAGGCTTGGTCGCCAATGGTTTGACTTAAACCTTTTGTTAAATGCCTTTATCATCTCGGGACACACCTGAGATTGGAGTCTGATCTATGAGACTTTTTATTAACTGTAATGATTTGCTGTTTCATTTATCCTAACTACGAACCAGCCACTATGACCAGAGCCATGTCGTGTGCACAAGAGGAGAGCTTCGTTCCGCAGTCAGAAATATATTGACATAGAACCCAATGTCTTGAAGAGAAAGGTAGGCTTAAGTGCAGGTTAAAAGATAGAATTCTGGCAGGAGTAAACTAGAACGAGGAAGTAGCCAAGAATCAATAGAAAGAGAAGCATCCAGGAGCCATTTGAAAGAGGCGGGCGGGAAGAACATCCCCGGATGCGGGTCACAGTCAGACTATATTGGTCTGAGACCCACTGCAGCACAAGTCAACCGGGTGGCCCAGCACTCACACTAGTAATAATATTCATTATTAATAACGGTAGGCTACAGGCTTAATAGCCAAATCCCCATGAAACAGCTGTGGAGGCAAAGTTAAGCCATTATGTTTAACATTGTATTTGAGAATGTGATTTAAATAACACCTAAAACACAATTTGTAAGCTACATTAATGAAGGGGATCAGAGGGGAGCATATCCTCTCTCACACTCACGCACTCCCCGTGGCGAGAGAGCGTGCACGGTTCATATTGATCATAATGACATTGCCTAACTTGTGCAGCCTAACCTACAAACCAAAGGTTCTGCTGGAGCCTTTCATTGTGTAGAAATCGCCATAGATTATAGGCTACGAATAACTTTTTGGTAACCTGAGGACAAAACCAATCTTTCTTCCTCATGTTGGCTCACGCAAGTGACGCACACACACATTCCTCCAAGCATTGTTTCCAGGACAACCATGGTAATAAATCTCACCCTAAAAATCAGATGCAATCCCTACATGGTGATTGATGGATGGATATCGATGAATAGTCCTACATATGTAACAACTAATTTTAACACACACATGTTATGAGATGAAGGGAAGGGGGAGAGGTAAAAGGACCCTTGAGCACCAACATGTTAAGTTCATAAGAGCTCATTACATTTGGTGTCAAATGAAAGCTAAGATCCTATATTTTACAGAAAAAAAGGCATATATAAATTCATTAATGATATAAATTCATTAATGATATATATATATATATATATACATACATATATACATACATATATACACACCCCTTTCAATTATATATACACACTTTTTTTCTTTTTTTTCCCCCATTCTAAAACTAGTAATAATCAAAGGCTTTGGTTTCTAGTCAAACAGATGGAAGAGAGGTCTCAAAAAATATCTACCAGAAGAAGTCTTAAAAATGTATTTGAAATACAGTACCTGTCAAAAGTTTGGACACACCTACTCATTCAAGGATTTTACTTTATTTTTACTATTTTCTACATTGTAGAATAATAGTGAAGACATCAACACTGAAATAACACAAATTGAATTATGTAGTAACCAAAAAAGTGTGAAACAAATCAAAATATATGTTATGTTTGAGATTCTTCAAATTAGCCACCCTTCACCTTGATGACAGCTTTTCACACTCTTGACATTCTCTCAACCAGCTTCACCTGGAATGCTTTTCCAACCGTCTTGAAGGAGTTCCCACATATGCTGAGCACTTGTTGGCTGCTTTTCCTTCACTCTAAAAGGTGTAAATTGGAAACCGCAGTTGGGTCACCAGCTACTGTCCTCCCTTCCACTGGCATACTGTTATTGACAGAATTGTGAAAACAGTCTTCTCTCTCTCTCACACACTCAAAGTAGAGTAGTGTATAAGTATGTACAGTAAAGCACACTAGGGTACAATGTACTGTGCTCTACTGCGATGTCCAAGCACCCCATTATTTATGCAGACATCATTGAATCTCAATTCAGAGTAGATGTTGAACAGAGTTTTTGGAAAACTTGGTCACATAAAAAAGGGCCATTTTACTGTCATTCTGTTACAAAACTTTACATCTGCACTGTTTTCAAGTATATAGGTTGTTTTATGTGGACATTTTTGAAAGTAGTCCTTATGCATAGAGTTGTATGGTTTGTTTAACTTTGCCAAAAATCGTAGTCTCAGCGTCATTCTGTTACCATGGAATTGCCTATATGCTAATCAATAGAAAGCAATAACTCATACTATTCCACTGCGCATCTCTTATCATTCAATTATGAGGCCCTCTGATTAGGAGCATGCATTGCTATAGACATGATCCTTCTGCTCCCTCCGTGTTTGCTATTGGTCCATCCTCGGATGTTGTATATCTCCCTCTCTCTGTCACACTGTAGCTAGCTATGGCGTCATATTCCCCATCACGAGAATGATGTAAATACGGCTAGTGAGCACCAAACAGCTGGCTCCTCAGGTAAACACTCACCTGTCCTGGGGAAGGAACACCGGCAGGACCCGTTTCCCTTCAGGGTTATGGTAAAGTCCCCGTGGCGGTGCTGGTGAGGTTAGGGTTGGTTAGGGGTGATACAGCCAAAGGTAGGTTAAACCCGAACAACAACCTTCAAATGAAGCCGAAAGGAGCGTTAGATGTGTGTTGGTCCAGTTCTTAGTAGGTAGAAAATAACTATTCTTGTAGTCTCCTGCGCCAGTGTTTGGGGCTGTCAGACAGCAATGTCTGTAGATACAGAAAGAGTGTGTATTATGTAGTCTACAGATAGGCACGGGGTTGACTGGACACATAACAGCGCATGCTCAGATAGGCCCTGACGTCACGCCCTTCCTCTTTGTGCTTACTGCCACGTTCATGACAACCGGGAACTCAAAAACTTCTGACTTGCGACTTTAGTGCGTTCAAGACAACTGGGAATAAAATTAGGTCAAATCATGACGTCAGTGATCTTCAGGTCGGAAAGTCGGGGCTCTATAAATATACCCGTGTTTCCGACTATGAATTCCGAGTTGGCTGACTGTTCAAAAGATTTATCCCAGTCGGAGCTCGTTATTTTTTCTGAGTACATAGTTGTCTTGAACAAAACTGAAGTCGGAAGTCGGATATTTCCGAGTTTCCAGGTTTTGGAACGCGGCAAAATTCAATGTGTTCTGGGCACGCCGGTTCCAGAAGCCTACCCTTCCTCTTTCTCTCAATGTTTCTCCTCCAATCTCCCCCTCTTTCTCAGTGCTCTCGTTTCGACAAGCTTATCCCTGTTTTTATGAACACAAAATGTCGTCTTCCACTTTCTCCCTGGTTCTGTGGATATTTGCACCGTTCCATACTCACATCTAGTGGTATTCTAGGCGTATCGCAGCAACACAGTTCTTCAAGACCCATGCTCCACATAGACATGCTGCCCAAATATATAACCCAAATAATTACATATCCAAAACAAGACCAAGAGGGGGGAGGAACACAATAATGGTTTAATATAGGCCTTCTTAAAAACGGTCTCCAGATTGCATTGTAGACTGAAGTACTGCAATATTGTGCAGTCATTTTACTGTTGAAATGTGAACTGTGCCAATATTAACCAGTTTCCTGATAATTCAATCTATCTATACTGCATGTATGCATGTCTGTCTGCCTGTCTGTCTGCATAGCAGCAGGAATTCGTTTTGAGTAGGGGGTGCTGAGTGCAGGGGGTTGGGGGAAAAAACAAACATTTATAATAAAGTATTTGCAGGTCAACAATAAAATACAATTCCTAATGTGATGAGTAACCTAAGCATAGGACATGATTCGGTAACAGTAGTCACTGCAGCCTAAAGTAAATTGAAATACATTTGTCAAAAGTATACAATTACTCCCGTCTATACAGAAATAAATAAAATAATTCAAAATACTTCACCAGAGAGCATGACTTAGCCACAGGGGATAATTAGCTTCTTTAAAAGCTGTGGATTGTTTCAAATCACATATACCTGCCTAATTGGGAATCCCGCAATTTGGGCAGCGAGCTTGGCAATATAGGCCTAGCTGATTATTGAGATGCGGCTGTCAGTAAAAAGCAACGCATCTAAAATGTGTGTGAAGATGATGTGCCTTTAGTATAATTTGAAATGTTGAGACAAGAAGAAGGGGAGGGATGTGTGGCGAAGATGTTGGCACATCTCTCCAGAATGCACCCAGCTGTCTCCCACCAATTCTTGAGCATTCATTGTTTTATTGTGTTAACTGTTTGCCCTTTGATTGTTTATTTTCTATAAATTCCCCATTACATACCGTATGTTACCAGTAGTAAATGTACTGTTATTGGTTACATTCATTTCTGGTAGCTCTTTTTCCCTCTAGTGGCCTCATGGGTGGAATGTTATTCATATCGTTCATCATTTTATAATTAATAAACATTTTAAAAAACCCGCAGAAAATCTGGTGTCTCTGTGTCAAACGGGTTTTGTTATATTTCAGTCTTCTGTGATGTAAATCAAATGTAATATTGGAATGCAAACTCAAAATTGAATACATTTAAACTCTATATCTGACATGGTACAGGTGTCTTCTTTTTTAAGCCCATAACCATGTGTATGAGGTTTATACTTCTGTTTCAAAGTAGATTTGTTAAGACTACCGCTGTGTGACCCTGATTTAACCCACTGCAGTAAAACGTTAATACTTTCCCTGAAGTCAGTTGCCTATTTGGCCTGTAGTATGTTACTGCATAGACCTTTCCTGCAGTCAAATGACCTAGTGGCCTCATGGGTGGAATGTTATTCATAACTTTTTATAGTTAATAAACATTACTTTTAAAAATCATGTGTTTCTATGTTAAACGGTTTTGTTATATTTCAGTCTTAAATTATGTATATAAAGTATAATATTGGGATGTAAATTCAAAACTAAATACATTTCAACTCTATATCTGCCATGGTTCATAACCATGTGTGGGAGGTGTATACTTTTGTTTCAAAGTACTTTTGTTTCAAAGTTCAAACACTGTGTGACCCTGATTTAGCCCTCTGCATTAAAAGTTCACCTGAGGTTGATTGATTTTTAAGTGTGAGGTCTTATCTAGAATCCTACCACATTTTTTTTACCATCAGACATGATATTCAGCCTGGCAACCCTCCGATTGCAGGCCCACATCGTTAACCTAGGTTATCCTCCTAGCTTTCACCCTTCTGTTTCTCAATGAGAAAGTCCAACTTCCTCATAGTGGTGCTCTTCATCGGCATCAAGTGGTGATATTCTCATGTTATGCTACAATGTCACATCTTATCACATTCCATTTGGTTTCATCTCGTCATCACATTACTCTGCTCATCTTCAATTCCCTTCCACCACAATAGGCAATAACCATGTTATTTTATCACCGCCATTTTCCAACACAGATAAATAACAACAATAAAACTCACAGCAACTAAATCAATGATCTATTTGAAAGCCAAAGCAGGTACCTAGCAGATCAGGCAGTCAACTCAAAGACCAACAGAGGAATTTATACAGCAGTCTGGCAAATCAGTCTCCATCCAGAAACAAAGTCATATTTGGGCATGTATTTATCAACAAGCATCTCAGATTAGAAGTGCTGATCTAGGATCAGTTTAGCCTTTTAGACAATAATGAATAAGATTTGATGTACAGCAGGCACCTGATCTTAGATCTACTCTTTATGTTGTTTATTATTGGCCCTGTAGTGTAAGATCTGCTACAGTATTATTATCCACTCAATAAACTAACTAAAGTGCTTCATTTTTCATTGGCTAAAGTGGCCGTGTCCTCCTGACCTGCTATGGCCTGGCTATTGACTAATCCCCAATCAGCCTTTACCCTACTAGCACCAGCCACTGACGCATACACAAGGGAGTGAGATCAGACATGACAGACATACACAAACTCTCTCTCAGTGCTCGCTCTGGTGGTTATTTATGCATGTGAGATAAAGTACCCCACATGACAATGACTACAGGTATGTAAGGTAAAGGCTTATGTAGGCCTGTAGTATTCCAGAACTTGAACCTTAATGTGTGTGTGTGTGTGTGTGTGTGTGTGTGTGTGTGCGTGCGTGCGTGCATGTGTGGTGTAAGGGAGCTGAGACCTGAGGATTTGGGACAGTAGAATCAGGAGTCACATGTTTGTCAAGGTGTTTGGCAGGAGGAGTAGCACCAGAGATGCTAAAGCCTGGATTTACATCACGCTCCACTTTGCAACACACACACACGTTCTAGCGCTCATGCACACACGTACACTTTGTAACGCTCACATACACACCCACCCACCCACTCATGATGACATCCCACGGATAGTGAAGTGATCAACACATACAGCCTAGGAATCCTGTGAATTCTCAATCAGGCCATTTAGAATTCAAATGAATTATGAGTTAAGAATTCCCTCATGTTTGCACTGGTCATTGCACTAGTCTTTCTGCTTCAAAACAGGCCCTCCTTCAAACAGTAAATAACACAACATTGTTTTCTCATGGAGAGAGTGGCTCACATGGAGTGTGTGTGAGTATATATATGTCTATGTGTGTGTGTGTGTGTGTGTGTGTGTGTGTGTGTATGACATTTAGGCCAGGCACCAGGGCTTGGCCATGCTATCTGTGCATGCTTTAGTTCTATGGTTTCTATGGGTCTCTAGTCTGTTTCATTCATTCATGCCACACCGCACAAACAAACACACACACGCACACGTGTGAACAGAACTAATCTGCTCCAGGCCAGGTCACATGAGCTATGTTGTTATGGCAAAGACAGAGAAAACCTCTGTTACAACACTCTACCTCTGAGACAATGTGATTTCCTAGAACAGGGCCACAGGGTACAATATATAGGGCCTGGTGCCTAGGGGCTTTGGTGGTTAGGGCTTAGGTGTAGGGGTATGAAAGTATGGGGTGGGGCGGGGTGTGGGTATGGGTTTTGTCTGCAGTCTGAGCAGTCAACGTGTTACAGGTATAAAGGATTATAGTATTACCATTATTTACCATGGTATTACCGCATCAGGATTATGGCATATTTTTGCCGTCCCAGAATTGCTTTTGGTTTCAATGAGAAGAACAGGCATGTAATAATACTTTCTGCCACAGGAATACTGTTCCTTCATTCACTACTGCATATATCTGTACAACAACAACAACACCACATACCTTATCAGGGCTTAGGATAGGAAATTACAGTGATGTCATCACTAGCGGTCAGTGCTCAGACCTCGGATGATCACATCATAGATGTCCTAAATGGACCCTATTCCTGAAAGGAAATAAGGGGGCCATTTTGGGACATTAACAAAATAAAACCTCTGATGAACGATTGAGAAGAGGGATCAAGCCATAGCTGTATACTCTGTATTCATCTGAGGATGGCTTTAGTTTATAACACACATACATCTTAGTATATCTGTCTTGTTGTTACACACATTATAAGGAGGCACTGACATACTGTACATCTCATGCTTATCCGTTGGTGACTCGCTGGTCCGTTGGTGACAGAACAGAACCAGTGACCCTCCCTGTGTCACCTAGAACTATGGCCAGACGCAACCAGTAGGGTTAGAGCCCACCGCCCGTAGGGGTAACTCAAAACTCCAGAACTGACTTGAAGTGAAACAAAATACCTGTACGATCAAATGATCCAAAAAGACATACTAAACATGTAAGGCTACAATTCCATCAATTAGTATTCTGTAAGTGTTAATAAGAAAACCTGCCCATAGATTTTGTTTGGCCTTAACCTTAACCCCACCTACTACTTACTCCCAATAGAGCAGTACAGAGGAGAGCACAACATCTAACTTTATTTATGTTATTATATATTACTGTCTATACATATCTACATACACACTGAGTTTTCTTTTAATGGTCTACTGTGACAATCTACATTTACAATGCATTCTCTTCTGGTGCATATTGTAGAATATGAATGATTCTTAGTGCAAGCGCATGCTTCAGTTCTTTTCTTTTTAGTGTCTCTGTGGTGTTTGGTGCTGGTGTCCTTGCCCAGGATCAATCCAACTTGCTGTATGCTACATCAACTCTCTTAAACAGTCTTCAAAGAAGTGTGTCAGTGCATCCCCATATAGTATGTGTAAGTGCTGTGTAAGTGTACTTATGTGTTATAGCTACAGGATCCTGGTCTGGAGGTCAGCAACATCATGATGAGTTTCCACAATTGCCACTCTCATATTCTCTCTCCATCTTTTGATTAGTCATTTGTCTTTTTGGTCCAATGAGAAGGCAGAGTTCTAGAAGCTCCTCGGATCATCAGTGTTGAGCAGTTTGGTCCTTCTTTCTCCTTTCTTTGGGAAGCTGACAAGTTGTAAAGTAGAAGAAGTCCCAGTAGCTCTCTTCTCTCTTTTCTTTCTCTAGTGCGCTCTTTAGTCCACAAGCAGTGGCAGGTTGAAGCTAGTGCAGCAGTAAATGAACTCTGCTAGTACATATCTGTGGATTAGCCATCCTAGATTAGGATGCACTAAATTGAGTGTGTCTGTGTGTGTGTGTCTGTGTGTGTGTGTGTGTGTGTGTGTGTGTATTGTGGGATTGGACAGGGGTTGTGTATAGACAGGAGGACGGGATCGGACGATGGGAGAATGACGTAGAATGTTCTGCTGGGCTCTAGAGCACGTTCTCAAAGAGCTGCATGGAGTTCATGATGTTCTCGTCCTGGAAGACAAACAAACAAGACAGACTGTTGAACGAATGTTATGAGTCTGGTTCTTGTCCCCACAATGAAATCTCTGTCCGCCTGTCTGTCTGTCTGTCCGTTTGTATGTTAGTCACACGTGATATCTCAGACAGCACTGGCCTGATTTTGACAAAACTTGGGTGAATGATGCATCTTGCCATGAAGATCTGACATTTACAAAGTTATACTGATTGCCCAAGGCGGGAGCTACACTAATTAACTGACATTTGCAAGTCACACCAGAGAGGAAGATGCGAAGTGAGAGGGATAACTGGATCCAAAAAACGCAGGTGGCGTTTTTTTATTTATTTAGTTTTGGCTCACCAAGTGAGTAGTTTTTGTATGGAGGTCAATGAGAGAGTGTCAAAATTGGTTAACAAACAATGTAATGGCTTATTTGCTACATGTGGCCTATTTGATCAAAAATAAGTTTAGTAGTGCTTAGCTTGTTATGAGTGAACTGATATAGGGGCGGCAGGTAGCCTAGTGGTTAGAGCGTTGAGCCAGTAACCGAAAGGTTGCTGGATCGATTCCCTGAGCTGACAAGGTAAAAATCTATTGTTCTGCCGCTGAACAAGGCAGTTAACCCACTGTTCCCCGGTAGGCAGTCAGTGTAAATAGGAATTTGTTCTTAACTGACTTGCCTAGTTAAATAAAGTTAAATATAAGTAGCACACCTGACATCCTGGAAACTTTGAAAAACCCCCACTTTATATTGGAGTGGTGCCTGTTGTTCACACATGTATCTGCCCTCTCATTGGCTAGAATGACCCCACCTGATCTTGCCTCCTCCCGACTGCCTTCCATTTTTTTTAAAGACATTTCTTGTTTAACACATTGTTAAAGAGTCAACTTGAGTATCTGGCCCATATAATGGATAATCTGTGGTCACACACAATAACTGAAATGTGTTACTCACACATGATATCTCAATTGGCCCAATGGGGGGAGCTGCATCATTTGCGGGGGACCACATGTTTACTGTTGCCTTGTTAATCCATAGTACAACAGAAATATGTATGTTCACAGCCACAGTAGCCAACCCCCTAAGTATTATCCTAAGAGCAGGATTGGTGCTCCAGCCCAAGAGTATCTGGCCTGTTTACTTCAAATCCGCCATTCAATACAATACAACTTCATTTGTCCATGTTACAGCGAACAACAGAAATGTGTCTTCTGCACTCATTACTCATAACATCTGTCACACACAGTTGAGAGGAGCTCAGGTCATGGCAGTTGCTTCTTCAAGGATTCTTATGGGTGGCTGCTTGTCACTTGATTTTTCAAATATATACACTACCGTTCAAAAGTTTGGAGTCACTTAGAAATGTCCTTGTTTTTGAAAGAAAATCACTTTTTTTTGTCCATTAAAATAATATCAAATTGATCAGAAATACCTTGTAGACATTGTTAATGTTGTAAATGACTATTGTAGCTGGAAACGGCAGATTTTTTATGGAATATCTACATAGGCGCACAGAGGCCCATTATCAGCAACCATCACTCCTGTATTCCAATGGCACGTTGTGTTAGCTAATCCAAGTTTATAAATGTAAAAGGCTAATTGATCATTAGAAAACCCTTTTTCAATTATGTTAGCACAGCTGAAAACTGTTGTTCTGATTAAAGAAGCAATAAAACTGGCCTTTTTTAGACTGGTTGAGTATCTGGAGCATCTGGATTTGTGGGTTCGACTACAGGCTCAAAATGGCCAAAAACAAATGACTTTCTTCTGAAACTCGCCAGTCTATTCTTTTTCTGAGAAATGAAGGCTATTCCATGCGAGAAATTGCCAAGAAAATGAAGATCTCATACAACGCTGTGTACTACTCCCTTCACAGAACAGCGCAAACTGGCCCTAACCAGAATAGAAAGAGGAGTGGGAGGCCCCGGTGCACAACTGAGCAAGAGGACAAGTACATTAGAGTGTCTAGTTTGAGAAACAGATGCTTCACAAGTCCTCAAATGGCAGCTTCATTAAATAGTACCCGCAAAACACCAGTCTCAACGTCAACAGGGAAGAGGCAACTCCGGGATGCTGGCCTTCTAGGCAGAGTTCCTCTGTCCAGTGTTCTTTTGCCCATCTTAATCTTTTCTTTTTATTGGCCAGTCTGAGATATGGCTTTTTATTTGCACCTCTGCCTATAATACCAGCATCCTGGAGTCACCTCTTCCCTGTTGACGTTGAGACTGTTTTTTTGCCACCTGTTACTGCATTGACAGCCAACGGCCACCTATTTCTTTACCACTACATCACTGGTTCGGATGGTATTTGATGAAGACATTGACACTGTACTAGCTAAAACATGTCAGCTAGATAACAACATAGATACAGTTCCCTTAGCACATGCTGCAAATATTGTGCATCACCAAATGTTCCTCTCTGGGTTCCCACAAGCATTTCATTGTACTATGTGCATGTGACCATTAAACTTTGACTATATGATTTGGTGCTTTCATCACAAACTAAACAATTATTATTCTTAACCACCCCACTACCAGGAAAGCTCATAATTCAGTAAGCTAATAATGATCATTCCAAGGTGGCATCCTGCTATGTTGAAAGATCATGAAAGAGGACACAGAACACTCAATGCACAAAGACACTAACCACTTGCCCTGTGCTGGTCCCAGCCTGTTATGTGAATAGTGTATCAGAGGATTGGGTACTGCGGCAGTATAAATACACATTTCCACTGTACGTCTTATGGCTAATGTTGAATAGATCTGTTAACGGTTTGTAATGAATGATACTGCAACACTCAACGGTGTTATGATTGCTTTCATAAAGGTGTTACGAATGCCTTATGCATAACCCCTTCAAGTGATTCTGTTAACGTTGTCTATGTCTTTTATTAATTATGTCAAAGTGTGAGGTAGCGCACAGGTCTGCTGTTGTGTTGATGCATGTTTTGTAACTGTGGTACCTTCTGACAGGTCTCAATGAACTCCTCAATGGTCACCACTCCATCTCTGTTTCTGTCCATTTTCTGAAGAAAGAAGAAAGGAATGGAGGGAGGAATGGAGAGAGGGAGGAGCAGAATGAATGAAGTAAGGAGAGAGGACGAGAGCATGTTCAGTAAGTAAGAAGCATTTTGTTGAGGCGTGTGTGCATGTTGTGTGTGCATGTTGAGCGAGTGTGTTTGTGAGCACAGCGCTGTGTGCACCTGGAAGAACTTATCCACATGTTCAGAGGGTGCCTCATCCCGTACACTTGGGTATGTGTACCTGCCCATCATATCATAGATGGACTTCATAATAGCCAGCATCTCCTGAGAGAGAGGGAGAGAGAGGGAGACAGAGAAAGAAAGAGAGAAGAGACAGAGGGAGAGAGGGGTCATAGTTTACCGTGATGTATCTAAAGCTACAGATGTAGGATCTTAATTTGAGCCACTTTGCTACAGCAGGTAAATAATCCTGCAGCAACAGGAAATGTGAATGATTATGTGGATAATAATGAATGGAATTTTTTAGGGGTTGATACACTTTTCATTAGGGCAAATCAAGTCTGAAATTTTAAGCGGAAATTACAGACTTTAGAAGCCTTTTTAAAATCTTGAATATACTACACGTTTGCATTTCCTGCCGTGCAGAAAAAATCTCAGTAACTAAATAGTACTAAAATTAAGATCCTACATCTGTAGCCAATCATTTAGATATGTGGTGTTTCTATGGTGGCCAATCACAGTGTACCTCTTTAGTGATGTATCCATCCTTGTTGATGTCATACAGGTTGAAGGCCCAGTTGAGTTTCTCTGTGACTGACCCTCTCAGAAGAACAGACAGGCCAATCACAAAGTCCTCAAAACGAATGGAGCCATTTCTGTCCATATCAAACGCATTGAACAGGAAATGTGCATAGGTGGTGGCGTCTGTAGGAGAGTGGGGCGGGGGGAGAAGAGAGGAACATAAGAAAGGAAAGATAGGGGAGGTAGTGTACAGGAAAATGGTTGAAGAAGGGATAGAGAGGTTAGGGGAAAAGGGATGAGGAGAGGAGAGAGATGGAGGGGAGGAGAGAATGTTGGGGGTAGGCAGACATTCAAATAATCAGTAACCATAAGCTTTTCCTGTTATTCTCCCTGTAGTTCAGGTGTGCTTTTGTCATATTCCAGGCACAAAGAGACAGAGAGTAGCTTCAATGGAGATAGTTATATCCGCTCACCTCCTTGGGGAAAGAACTGAGAATAGATGGTCTTGAACGTCTCTTCATCAACCAAACCACTCGGACACTCCTACGAGAAAGACAGAGAGAGAGAGGGCGCGCGCGAGAGAGAGAGAGAGATAAAGAGAGTTACAGGGAAATTAGCCATATGCCTATTAATGGTGAAGTAATTTCAGTACATCAATAAGCTCAAATCTACTCTGATTTATTCTACATTCTTATGTAGAACTCCAAACTGCCCACAAATAAAGATCCAAGCTCAAACTGCTAAAATAAAGGAAAAAAAAACCCTCCCAAATACAGTCCTACAGCCTCCCTACCCCATCCTCTCTGCTCCCCTACGTACATTCTTGAAGCCCCTGTATAGTGACTGGAGCTCCTTCTTGGTGAACTTGGTCTGAACCTGCAGCTGGTCCAAGCCTTCTGGCTGGTGACGAACTATAGACAGCTCCAAATCACTGTCACTACTGTCTGTAGGAGGAAAGAGCGGGTAAGAGGGAGAGAGAGAGGGAGAGAGAGAGAGAGAGAAAAGAGAAGGGGATAGAGAGAAGGAGAGGGGAAAGAGAGGGAGAGAGGAAGGACAGTGGGAGAGAGGGATGGGGAGACCATGGCAGGCAGGGAAAGAGAGGAAGAGGGAAAACAAATTTAAGGGGTGGAAAGAGGGGCCAGATTAAGAGTTAGAAAGAAATTGAAGAGTGAGATAAAAAAAAAGGAGGACTCAAAGAGAGGGAGGTACTTTCTTTTAAAGTGTGATCTTTGCAGAGAAACTACGTTTTCTGTTAGTATTCACTTATTACATTTGAGTGAACAGGTGCCAAATTAGTCATATTCAATAACAAGGCATTGAAAGAACTTCATTCTGAAATATTCAATGATTTTTTAAAAATGTGTATTAGTCCTACTCGTTCTAACAAAGTAAGAGAAAGTACTAACACTGTGAGAAAGAAAAGCAAGACATAGCTCAAAAAATGGGGAGTTTCTAGAAACCAAGAGATTTCTATTGCTTCCATACTCACCATCTTTAAACACACACACAACAGAGAGAGAGAGAGAGAGAGAGAGAGAGAGATAGAGAAATGTAAAGACAGTTAACGGAGTAAAGAGAGGTATAGAGAGACAGTGAGAAAAGAGAAGAAAAAAAACAGAGAAAATGGTCAAGTCAATAATTGTGGAACGCAGATACTGACTAGGGAGAACAGGAGAGGAACAGACAATCTTTATAAATGCAGTTAGTCCCACTCTCTCCCTCCATACTCCCACCATACTACCTCTCTCTCTGACACTTTCTCTCTGTCTCCATCTCCCTCCATCCAACCTCTCTCTCCCTCTCACCATCCAACCTCTCTCTCCCCCTCTCTTACTCCCTCCATCCCCATCTCTCTTACCAGTCTCTGTGATGTCGATGAGTCCCAGTAAGTGCATCAATTTGAGGAACATTAGTACAAGGCTGACTCCCACCTGACACTCAACTCCCCTTCTTCCTCAGTCTTTCCGTCCTTTTGTTTCCCCAAGTGTGAAAATTCTGTCTCTCTGTCCTCTCTCCCTCAGTTGTCTCTCCCTCCGTACCCACTTTCCCTCTGCCAGTCTCTCAATAAAATACCATCTGTCTCTCAAACTAAAGACAGATATTGCTTTGGATCCTTGGGATGCTTTAAAGTTCCAGAGAGTTCTACGGTTCTAGAGAGAACAGTTCCAACTGTGATTCAGAGAGATTTAAGTTGAAGCCATGAAAAGCGATTGGACCAGATTCAAGCTCAATGATATCCAAAAGGACCTAAAACAGCCTTTCAAATAAAACTGAAACTACAGGGAACAAATACAATCCTTCTTTCCGTGAGAATTCTTAAGCTGTTTTCCCAAAAGATTATTCCGATTGTTTACTTATTGTCCCGTCATTTTACTCCCAAGTCCTGGGACATGCAGTTGAGAGGTTACTCATTTCATCCCGCTGAATCAAACTCTGATGAGCCAACAGACATGCGTCACTTAATTAACAGTGTAACTTTACTCTCTTCCATACCTACTTATTTCCTTGGCTTCCCCTCCTCCTCTCATTCTCTTCATCCCATTAACCCGTGGACTCCTGTCCAAACTACCCACAGATACAGACAGAACCTACCACATTTATTTTTTAAATAATTGTGAAATATCCCACACAATTAGGGACAGTTCCATCGACAAAGGAAATCCCACGCACTCTCTGCTTACAATACAAATCTGTAACAAGAAGTCTGCATCCATTATGAAGATGTTTAACAAGATGTTTCCACAACATTAACACAGTACTTGTTAGTGGACCCATTTGCCATTGAGGAGTCAGTGTAGATGGCTGCATCTCAATAGTCTAAAGTGGCTTTCTCTCCTCGTCTTCTTTCCTTCATCTGCTCTGATCTGACAGAACAAGACAGACGGAAGCTGACACCCAATAGACATGCGCCATATTGTTATCACCATCTGTTTTCAGATAGGTGCAAATGAAGGAGAGGAGGCAAGGAAAGGAAGACTCTTTAGTTTAGAGTAATGAGACCCAGCCATCTGTCCTAAATCCCATGTCCCCAGCAGGCTCTGTGATCCAGTTCAAGTCTAATTGTTCTCATCTCTCCAGAGTTCATAAACACAGCTCTCAGCAGGCTGACGCTTCACACAGGATGCATCCAAAATGGCTCTGTGGGCCCTGGTCAAAAGTAGTGCACTATATAAGGAATAGGGTGCCATTTGGGACAAATCCACAGTCAGACACAGTCAGAACATATACGCTGGTTCACTCAAGGCCTGTGACACTTGCCAAAAACTCCTGTTATTTAAACGTCGTCATACCAATGGTTTTCAACTCACACACACACACACACACACACACACACACACACACACACACACACACACACACACACACACACACACACACACACACACACACACACACACACACACACACACACACACACTGCGATAAAGACATGATCAATACTGTCCTCTGGTGGCAGTAGAAATGAAGTAGTAGGCAGGAGTCCAAGCAGTATTGATCAGTCGACGGCCATTATTACATTAATGGCCAGACTCTCTCATCTAACTGACGCCACACACAATCCAGAATACACAGCACCACCACACATGCCAGAAATAAATCAAACAGATCCAAAATACAACACACATTAGGACTGGTAAAAAGTACTGGGGATTTGTGTGTTACACACACACACACACACACACACACACACACACACACACACACACACACACACACACACACACACACACACACACACACACACACACCAATACCCATTATTGGATAGTGGTTAATGGTGCTAGGTGGATATACATAATGTAGCTGGTAAAACAGATGCCCTTATTTGACTTCTGATCGATTTGGCTATGTAACTATTATTATTATTATGGCTATGTGACTTTGTATTTTTCTATTTCCATTTCTGCTGGGACTGAGTGTATATCAGAGGGGCACTTAAGAAAGAAAGTGAGAGAGATCGAGAGAGAGAAAAATGAGGAAAAGCTATTGCCGGGACACTATTGAACAGTGGGAGAGGATTCTGGGGGCCATTGCGGGATGGCCAGTGTCCTTCATGGTCCTGGCGAAGTACCGCAGGCTCCACATTTAGGCAGTCTCAAAGAAAGCCTGTTCGATACTGCATGTATAATTAATGCTAGGTAATGCTAGACCTGGGTGTGGGCCATGCCTCTCTGAAGATGTGACCACAGAGAGATGGAGAGAGAGGGAGGGAGGAGGAGAGAGAACGGTGCACTGTGGAAGGACTGAGAGGGAGAAGGGAGAAAGAGAGAGAGAGAGAGAGAGTGACCCTCAGATTAAACAGACACACGACAAATTTTAAAACAAATCCAATTTTGATAAACTCCCATATCTATTGTGTGAAATACCTTGGTGTGCCAGCACAGCAGCAAGACTTGTGACCTGTTGCCACAAGAAAAGGGCAACCAGTGAAGAACAAAAACCATTGTAAATACAACCCATATTTATGTTTATTTATTTTGTTTCCCGTGCCAATAAAGCCCTTTGAATTGAATTGAAGAGAGAGAGAGAGGGTAAAGAGAGGGAGAAAGAGAGAGGGTAAAGAGAGAGAGAAAGAGAGGGTAAAGAGAGAGAGAAAAGAGAGAGAGAGAGAGAGAGAGAGAGAGAGAGGGTAAAAGAGAGAGAGAGAGAGAGTAAAGAGAGAGAGAGAGAGAGGAGTAAAGAGAGAGAGTAAAGAGAGAGAGAGAGAGAGAGGGTAAAGAGAGAGAGAGAGGGTAGAGAGAGAGAGAGAGAGAGAGAGAGAGAACATATCTCACCAGGGTGGCCAGGCAGGATGTTAATCAGGATGTTAAGAAGAAGAAGAAGAGAGATGCATTGTAGAGGAATTGAGAGCGAGAAGAGAGGACAGAAGTTTGGGTTCAGAAAAATAGAACAAAAGAATACTATGAATAATGGGTGAACCACTCCTTCAAAAAAACTGCATGATCAACATGATTCACCATCGCCACCTTTGCTTGAGTCTATCCACAGGAGCAATGAATGTGTCAAATACTACATTTACCTGATCCATAGATAATAAGATAAAAGGCACATATGGAATGATACTACTCTCTAATGCTTATGATGTCTGTGATAAGTCTAAACTGAAGCACTTTAATGTGGGGTTGAAGGCTTTCTATTGTAATTGATTTGGCACAGTGGCTACAGAACATTTTGTCTGGCCTTTGGCCTACAACTATATATTATTCAGGGAACTTTATAGAATCTGAATGATGTTATTCTCTACAGTAAACTTGACTTTAATGCCCACTAAAACATTTTTCTCTTGAGAGATATTTCCTAATCGATACCACAATCGCCTGTCTCAGAATGCCCAATTGCAAGATACACACTGCCCTACCCCAGCCTTAGAAGATGGCAGCTTTATGTTTGGTTAAGTTGACTAATTCAATTGTTGGGAACATATATAGAGTGTGCAACTTTCTTTCTATACTATCTTAGAATCTATCAAATGCCAAAATAGCAAACACTAAATGCCCTATCCCAGATACTAGTTACCCAGATACCACATATCCACTTTGCCTCCCAAATACAAGATACAGTTTGAACACCCAACCTCAGATAGCAGATAGTTAATGCCCTGCCTTAGCTGAAACATTGAGCTAAATGCCATGTGCCCATTTGTGAACATGGAATAAAAAGATACAAACCCCCAGCATTTTTGCTTCCCTGCCATTTCATTGGATTTCTAGCCTACTGGAGCCTCTTTAGGGCCCTTACCTTCAAAGGAGGACATGGGCTCCAGGATGCCAAAGCCCTTGAGCACAGCCACAAACATGATCATGACCACACCAATGGCAAACAGCTCCATGCCCTGGATCT